>NW_008360328.1:4163454-4166086 GCF_000622305.1 Nannospalax galili
ACTCGCAGGAGGGGAAGGAAACCAGTTACAGTATTGGCCCTTCTCCGCTTCAGACCTGTATAACTGGAAAACTCATAACCCGTCCTTTTCCCAAGACCCGCAGGCCCTAACAGCCCTGATAGAATCTATCCTCCTTACCCACCAACCCACATGGGATGATTGCCAACAGCTCCTGCAGGTCCTCCTAACTACGGAGGAAAAGCAGAGAGTCATTTTGGAAGCCCGAAAGCATGTCCCGGGGCCAGACGGGAGACCAACCCAACTGCCAAATGAGATCGAGGCTGCCTTTCCCCTCACCAGACCTGCTTGGGATTTCAACACGGCTGAAGGTAGGGAGCACCTACGTCTTTATCGCCAGGTGCTTGTAGCGGGCCTCCAAGGGGCAGGGAGACGCCCCACCAATTTGGCCAAGGTAAGATCAGTAATGCAGGGAACCGACGAGCCGCCCACTGTGTTTCTAGAAAGACTTAAAGAGGCATATCGAAGGTACACCCCCTTCGACCCAGACAGCCCCGATCAGGAAGTAAGTGTGTCTATGTCTTTCATATGGCAATCAGCTCCTGATATTAGGAGTAAGCTCCAGAGAATGGAGAACCTACAGGGACAAGGTCTTAGAGATCTCTTAAGAGAGGCAGAGAGGATTTTTAACAAAAGAGAAACTCCAGAGGAAAAAGAGGAGAGACAGAAAAGAGAGGCAGAAGATAGAGAGACAATGAGAGACTGAAAGCAGAATAAGGAATTAAGTAGAATCCTGGCCACAGTAGTGAGAAAGGAAGACAAGGGCAGAGTAGAGAGGAAGGGAGACCAAGGGCGTGTCCGACTAGAAAAAGACCAGTGTGCCTACTGCAAGGAGAAAGGATACTGGGCGAAGGACTGCACCAAGAGAAAAGAAAAAGCCAAGGTTACTGATTCCAAAGGGACACCCATACAAGTGCTTACTCTTAAATTAGAAGATGAATATAGACTACATCATGGTCCCCATCCTGTCCAGACAGACATAGATCAGTGGCTGTCCAAGTACCCTGGCGCTTGGGCAGAGACGGGAGGAATGGGGCTGGCCATACACCAGCCATCCCTAATTATTGAACTAAAAGCCACCGCGACCCCGGTGGCTGTCAAGCAATATCCTATGACAGCCGAAGCCCGCCAAGGAATTAGGCCACACATTAAAAGACTGCTGGAACAAGGGATATTAATCCCATGCCGGTCAGCCTGGAACACCCCTCTGTTGCCTGTTAAGAAACCTGGGAGCGGGGATTACAGACCAGTGCAGGACCTGAGAGAAATCAACAAGCGGGTAGAGGATATCCACCCCACGGTCCCGAATCCTTATAACTTGTTGAGCACCCTGTCTCCCAGCCATACCTGGTACACTGTATTGGACCTGAAAGATGCCTTCTTCTGTCTAAAGCTGCACCACCAGAGTCAGCCCCTGTTCGCCTTCGAATGGAAGGACTCCGATCTGGGAATTTCTGGTCAGCTTACTTGGACACGGCTGCCACAGGGGGTTCAAGAACAGCCCCACCCTCTTTGATGAGACCCAGCACCAAGATCTGACTGCTTTCAGGACCCTCCACCCCCACCTGATTTTGTTACAGTATGTAGATGACATTTTGCTGGCGGCAGAGACACGGGAAGAGTGCCTAACAGGTACGGAGGCTCTTTTGCAAGAATTGGGGCTGATGGGCTACAGGGCCTCTGCAAAGAAGGCGCAGCTCTGCCAACAAGAGGTAACCTATTTGGGGTACCGATTGAACGGAGGGCAGAGATGGCTGACACAAGCCCGCCAGGAGACCATCTTGGGCATCCCGACACCTCGTGACCGCAGACAGGTGAGAGAATTTTTGGGGACTGCCGGGTTCTGTCGCCTATGGATTCCAGGGTTCGCAGAAATGGTGGCCCCCCTGTACCTCTTAACCAAGACAGATGAACCTTTCATTTGGGAAAACCGCCACCAACAGGTCTTCGATAGCATAAAGAAGGCCCTGTTGGAAGCACCGGCTCTTGGCCTGCCTGATCTAACAAAACCGTTTGAACTGTACGTTGATGAAAAGCTGGGGTACGCGAACGGGGTCCTGACTCAAAAATTGGGGCCGTGGAGAAGCCCCGTAGCTTACTTATCAAAGAAACTAGACCCAGTGGCTGCTGGCTGGCCACCTTGTCTGAGGATGGTGGCTGCCCTGGCAATCCTGGTCAAAGATGCTTCCAAGTTGACTATGGGTCAGCCCCTATGCATTCGGGCCCCCCACGCTCTCGAGTCTCTCATCAAACAGCCCCCGGACCGATGGCTCTCGAATGCCCGGATGACTCATTATCAGGCCTTGCTCCTGGACACTGACCGCATTCAGTTCAGACTCCCCGTCACCCTCAACCCCGCGACATTGCTACCCTCTGCAGAAGAATCCAACTCCCAGGCTGACCATGACTGCCATCGAATCTTGGCTGAGGTTTTCGGCACTCGACCAGACCTCAGCGATCAACCTATAGAGGGAGCAGATTACACCTGGTACACGGATGGAAGCAGTTTCCTTGCAGAGGGTAAGCGCCGGGCAGGGGCAGCGGTCACCTCGGACAGCAAAGTGATATGGGCAGAACCCTTACCAGAGGGGACATCCGCGCAAAAGGCTGAGCT
>NW_008360328.1:4169850-4198548 GCF_000622305.1 Nannospalax galili
GGAGACTTTGTGCCCACAGTTACCTGTGTACTAAATAAACCTCTTGCTGTTGCAACCTGAAGGCTGACTTGTCCTCAGTGGTTTCACTCTTACAATGGGAGGAGCTGGAGGGGAGGGAGTGGGCATGGATTTGATCAAAGCACTTTATATGCATTAGGAAATTCTCAATAAATTACTTTAAAAAAAGAATTTTGGTGCCATGCAGGTATCTGTCTCCTTCTGCATATCTGACCCATCACAAATACAATCCAAGCTAGGGGCATTTAGCCACGATACATCCTTCATTAAGGAATTGAAAGGGCTCACTGTGGTTTTTGCCCTGACCTGGTAAAACCTCTATAGCATCCAAACCATTTGTTGCACAAATGAAAAGTCTATATCTGATCATTAGTGTACCTGGACTGTTGAGATTTAGGCTCATAACCCAGGTATAGCCAGACCAGGCTCCATTGTTATGCCCGATAAGTAACCCTGCTGGACATATCAGGCCACTGACACAGGAAATGACAGGGGAATGAGCATATAATTATAGCAGCAACCTAATCACATATCTATTGGAGGGAGTGGGAAAAAGATCATTGTCAAACCTATTAAGTATGATAAGTAATAGAAGATAGCATGGAGAGCTTCCAAGAACCCTGCCCTCAGGCCCGCAAAATGGCTCAGAAGGAAAAGTCCTTGCCACATAAGCCTGGGGACCTGAGTTCAATTCCTGGAACCCATTTAAAGGTGGAAGGAGAGAATTAATTCCACGAAGTTGTTCTCTGACTTCCACGTGCAGGGTATGATACACACACACACACACACACACACACACACACACACACAAAATAAAAATTTCAAGGCACCCCCACTTCATTAGGTACAATCATCAAGGTCTTTAGTAATTGGGAGGAGGCCTCAAGAGCCAGAAAGGCCAAAGTGGAGGAGGAAAGAGATTAACAAGGCCCCAATATCCTCTAAAGCCTTAAGTGTAGAAAGCCTTAAAACCCCACTAGTAAATTATTGGCTACTGTGCCCCTGAACTCATATCATTCTCTGCACAATAAAGAAGTCAGGTGGATCATATAGAATGGCCCAGGATCTGAGGCTCATAAATGAGACTGTGGTCCAAGTTCTCTTCATAGTTCCCAGTCCTTCCACCTCCTGAGGAGATACCCTCCAAGACCACATGGTTCATGATGGTAGACTTTAAGGATGCTTTCTCTGGTATTTGCATCCAATTCTCAGTTCCTATTCACCTTCAAATGGCAGGACCCCTCCACCCAGGCTACTGAGCAGCTTGATCGGAACTGCTTAACCTCAGGGCTTTTAGGATATCCCCACCTTTTTGGACAGGCCTATCCTCCCTTCATTTCCGCTGTCAGCACATAGATGGTTTATTACTTTGTAGCCCAAACTCACTTCAGATCAAACCATTATCAAAGTTTTTCAAAAACTGTCCTTATATGGGGATAAAGTTTTTCTTTCAAAGGTCCACATTTCCTGTTGTAATAGTTACTTTGTGTTACTGTGATAAAATATGACCAAAAGCAGCTTGTAGAAGAAAGAGTTTACTTTGGTTTATAGTTCCTAAAGTTGAGATCATAAGGGCAAGAATTACATGACAGCAAGGGTCAGAGCAAGAAACTAAGAGATCACAACTTCCATCAGGAAGCCGAGAGACAGAGCCAACAGGAAGAGGGGCGAGGCTATCAACTCTTAAATCCTCCCCCCGAGTAATGTACCAAATGTTCAAATACCTGAGCCTATGGGGGATACTTCTTATTCAAACCAACACACATATGAAAAATCAAGTTCCTGGAACTGACACCCCAGGCACAGAGGCCTTTCCAGCACAACAAAGATCTCATTTTAACTGTGCAGACCCAAGTCATAGAACAACAGCTAAGGATCTTCTTGGGTATGGCATGGTTTTACAGAATTAGAATTCTCAGTTCGTCCTGATTAACCCCAACAGAGAGAGAGAGAGAGAGAGAGAGAGAGAGAGAGAGAGAGAGAGAGGTCCTGAGGGAACCAGAGTAAAAGCCATTAGATTGGACTCCTAAGATTCCATAGGCCCTGGATTTCCTAAAGAGGCACTTACCTCGTAAGAATGTAGTGTTAGAATCTAGCCTCTGCTCAGGCCTCTCACAGATACTGACAGGCACCTACTGGGACATTGAGTCCTGAACTAGCAGACTTGTTGGTGCTATAACATCTCACCTGGGAAGCAGGTTTACATCAAAGTACTGCCACATTCTGTTCCCCATCTCCTTCCCTGCCTTTTGTCTAGGAATTAGAGTGCCTGGCGGCAAGCCCTTTCTGTGAACCTCCCCTGAAAAAAAGGTATAAGAAGAGGCTCTCTCCTCTGCCACATGGACTCTGATGCTCTTCAGAGACCCCACCACACTGTATGTCTCTGATGCTAGGGCCTAAACTCTCCTCGGCACCCCTGCATTGATGTCACCCCTGCCATGCTGTCACCCCTCTGTCTGTGGCATTAATAACTCTTCTAATAATCTCCTTAGTCCCCAGTAATCCATCTGAGTGTCCTCTTGAACCAGTTACCACATCCAAAACATAACAACCTCCACCTCAACCCTAGTTTTCCTTTATCTTACTAAATCTTTTTCTCCATATGTGCATAAGCACGAGGGAGTAGAACTAAGGGTTTCAATACAAAGATGCACACCAAATCCTAGACCTGGTGCCATGGGTCTCTTGGCTTGGGGTACTGACCACTGGGACTCTTTTGGTCAGGTAGTCCTAAATCAACTCTGAGACCATAGATGGTGGTTTACATGTGCCACAAGGTCCTTGAAGTGTTCAACTGAAGATTCTCCGCTGGGTCTCAGATGCCAGAATCAACAAATATAAGACTTCTTCTTTCCAAACTCCAGCACTTACTATAAAATCTTGCCAAACTTTAAATCCTGCCAGATAACTAATCCTGACATTTTCTCTACAGAATTCCTGTGTAGAGACAATTGACCTAACCTTTCAGTGCTAGGCCAGATCTACAAAATTCTTCACCTTCCTGGGGTATCCCAATTGCCTCACCCTGCATCCCTGTTCAGTATGGAAGAAGCCAAAGCAGTCTGTGTCCCTGTTCCCTATTGGCAATTTGGGTAACCCCTTCAGAGGATGGTGTGATAAGAATAGGAGGTAGGAATTGGCTAGGCAGTTAGGGTAAAAAACCACAAAGAAAAGTAGCCAGATTCTTGGCTAAAAGTCAAAATGTCCTTCGGCCTCTTAACAACATACTCTGTTCCAAAGGCCAAAAATGTCAAAAGTATTTGGGAGCATTTATCTAATCCCTGAAAGATTTTAGAGTTACCTCTTCAGAAGGCAGAATGTTAGAGTAGCAAAAAGCCCTGAAAGAAAGAAAGAAAGAAAGAAAGAAAGAAAGAAAGAAAGAAAGAAAGAAAGAAGGAAGGAAGGAAGGAAGGAAGGAAGGAAGGAAGGAAGGAAGGAAGGAAGGATACATGAAGTTGTCAGAAAAAAAAGTGATGGGGAGATATGGGAGGAATTGGAGGGGAAGGAGTGAGTGTGGATTTGATCAAAATACCTTATATGCATGTATGAAATTCTCAATAAATTTATTTTTAAAGTTAAAAAAAATTCTTCACCTTCCCAATCTGAGGCTACCTGGTTCATGGATGGCAATAACTTTACAGTGACAGGAGATAGATTTCTGATGTGTTCAATAGTGAGTCTCACAGAATCTGAGCTCTTCTAGGTATTCCAAATCAGCCCAAAAAGTAGGACTAAAAGAAGGTCCACTAGGGACCTCCAGTTGGAGGCAGAAATTTAAGACTTAACAACCCAGATTCAG
This sequence comes from Nannospalax galili, assembly GCF_000622305.1. Taxonomy (NCBI): domain Eukaryota; kingdom Metazoa; phylum Chordata; class Mammalia; order Rodentia; family Spalacidae; genus Nannospalax; species Nannospalax galili. Next base: position 4,173,668 of record NW_008360328.1, read on the forward strand.
CCTATTCTTTGCATGTGACCCTCACTCTTGGAGAGAAAGAGGCCCTCTTACTGCCCATAATACTCTGATCAAATATGCCCCTGAGATTTTGGTTTTACTAGAAACTGTCTGGCTTCCAACCCAGGTGTCCATTAAACTTCTCAAGTCCCATCAAAAGACCATCCCAGGGCCTGGAGAGATGGCTCAGCAGTTAAGAGCACTGGCTGTTCTTGCCGAAGACCAGGGATCAGTTTCCAGCACCCACACGCAGGCTAATAACCATCCTTACCTCCAGTTCCAGGGGATTCAACATCCTCTTCTGGTTTCTGCACATGGGTGCACTTACATACACTCATACACATAAAGATAGATAAATAAATAATAAATAAATAAATTCCAATATCTTTTATGGAACAACCAAGAAGATCAATAGGCTAAACAGGCAACTTGGTTTCCAGGCCAGGTGCTTTAGTTCCTAATCTCAGTCTTCCAGGTCCATACCACACTACTCAGGAAACTCAAAAGGCTTTAGATTGAGGCTTCACATCCCTCAAGGAATGGTTACAAAGCCCAGAAAACAACCTGTTACCCCTGGATCCTTCCAGTGGAAGATCCTTAAAATTTTCATCAATTGTCTGTTCACAGACACCAAAATTCCTCAGATCTTATGATTCATTTCTAACCTATTGTTAGTTCAACCCCTAGGGGGCCCAGAGATCACCTTCCTCTCTAAAGCCCATCCAGCATCAAGGAACTATGCCAGGGAAATATTGTTCAGTCATAGCTCAGTCTGTTTCTAAGATCACTAAGAGGCTAAAGCTCTCAGGATTTAATACTATCTCCATGTAACCAGGCCTCCTCCATCTAACACCTAAGAGATCTCTCACCAAAACAAGGCCAAGTCAGCAAGCCCCAGGTTTGATTGAGAGACCCTGCCTCAATGAAGGAAGTGGAAAAGTGACAAAGGATGATTCTCAACATTAATTTCAGGTCTTCACGTATGTGCACATATATGTGCACCCACACTCATACACGTATGCATAATACACACAGCATGAATATGAAAAAAGAAAAGTAATGAAACAATAAAATGGAAGATCGTCTTGGCAAATCTACATGGAGTCCATGATTTGTGAAGATCTAAGCTTTTCAACAGCATAACCAGAGGAGGCTCTGAGCATGGAATAAGGACACCATGAAAGAACCGGTGCTCTCAGGACCATCCCTGAGGGTCTCAGAGCCATCCCTGAGGGTCTAGACAGCAGGATGATGTTTTACCCAGCCAGGAAACCCAAAGCATAGAATGGCTTGTAAACAATCTGCCTCTTTCCTTTTAGATCTGTTTTATTCTTCTTATCATTTACTTCATGGTGACTGTTGGATTCTTTTCCTTACTGAATTTTATAGCCAAGACCTAGGTGTTCCATTTTGTGGGTTTGGGCCTCCGTTTCTGCTTCTCTAATACCTTCTGCATTGTAATATGATTTTACAAGCTCTCTTATTCCTTCAATGTTCTATAAGACCCAATCCAATGTAGCCAAGTCCTTCATGGAAATTTCTTAGACTAGCCATGACCTGAGGCCACCACTTCCCTCAAGTTATGACCTCCATCTTTACCTCCTTGTCGCAGCACCACTGAGCTCCTATACTGGGCATAAGGCTTCTCCTCACTTTTGAGATCACTATTATCATGTTTCTTTCCTGTCCTCTAGCATCACCCTATGATGATACTTATATCCATTATGACTTCCATTATCCTCCTACCTCTGTTTCCATACCCTACATCTACCGCCCCCTCAGCTTCTCCAAAAGGCCCATGATCTCAAATAATGCAACTCTGTCCTTGCAAAGGACTATTAGTTTTTCCTACCCTTAATTCTTAATTGGACTAGCAATACAACCAGCCACTCTATCCAAATGAACCCAATCGAAAAACTCCATCCATATACATTTCCAGTGGAATTTGTATCTCATTGGACTTGTCACCAGTTTTAACACTCTTAAGGCCAAACATAAACAAACTTCTCTTCAACATATCTCCTTGGTTCTCAAGTCTAAGGGGCATCCTCTTTAGTCAGGCTACTGGCCATAGAGAAAAGTCTATTCCTGTGGGCACATTTTCATCATACAAACATAGCCTCCTGTTGGGACAAAAATAGCATCTCTCTCTCTCTCTCTCTCTCTCTCTCTCTCTCTCTCTCTCCCTCTCTCTAAAATAGCCCCCAATTCCATAACAGCATACAGGTCTCACACACATATGCTCTTGACATATCTGACAAAACTCTAAATAAAAACTCAATTCAATAAAGCAGACCACCTTCTTGTCCTGACGCGTCCTCTTGACAAGAGTGTACCTCTTCTTTAAAGGTCCTTGAAATTCCCTTTCTGATGACAACAGTGGCTCCCAATATCCCTTAAAAAGTTCTGCCACTTTTTAAAAAGTCTCTCCACTCTAACCTCAAATTCGTCAACTTCAACATTTCCTTGGAATAGTCTTGGCCAATGTTATTTCCTTCATGCTTCGACTTCATCCTTTTTTAAAAATGACTAAACTGCCCATTTTTCTACTTAGATATCACCACATGGCTTAACTGTTTAGGGGCCTTTTTCCTGTGTGGAACTAGCAGGTGTCCATGTCTTCCAGATAATTGGGCTGCCACCAGCACCATTGTCTTCATTACTGTCAGTATCCAAATTGCCCCTAACACGTAACCTCATTCTGTACCCCTTTTGGGGACCTCACTACCTAAGACAGCTGTTTGGCTGATACCCCTTGTATTAGTCAGGGTTCTCCAAAGAAACAGAACCGGTAGAATGAATATGTATAGGGATTCATCAGCTTAGCTCACAGGATAGAGTCCGAGTAGTCCAACAATGGCTGCACCACACTGGAGAGGCTGAGAATCCGTAGTCGCTCAGTCCACAAGGCTGGATGTCTCAGTAGTCCCAATCCGGTGCTGAAGGTCTGACAAATTCCAAAATATCAGCTAGTCTTCAGTCTACAGCAGCAAGACGAACTCACCAACGAGAGAGAAGGCAAGCAGCAAGAAGCCTGGTGTTCTCCTCTGCCTTGGCCTTTTATACGGGCTGCCATCAGAAGGTAACACCCACATTTAGGGTGTGTCTTCCAGCTTTAGATGATCCAATCAAGAAGATCTCTTTCATTTCAGTTAATCCCAGATCCAATCAAGTTGACACCCAGGATTAGCCATCACACCCCTCATAGTGGGACTAGGCATTACAACAGACATGGGTACTGAAATAAATGGAGTCGAGTTGACTTCTTATGCTGATAACTTGTGAAGTGAACTAGCTATAAGACCACATTACATCTTAGTGACCCTCAAGGCCCTTTAGAGCCTTATAGACTACCCAAGGGGTACCTGCCTGGCTCTGGAAAAAGCAAGCAAAATCTATGCATCTATGCTGTTTGGTTGAGGATTTTTGTGAGATACAACCAATGGACTAGGAGAGTAGGCATCTGATTTAAGAAGTATCTCCAAGGGATGCCTCATATGGAAGGGCTCCTAAGGCTGTTTTTTCAGGTTACTGCTTTCCTGAATCCGCTCACCAGCATAATTCTTCTTTTCATCCTTTACTTACCTAACCTTCTGGTATGATTGGTATCTTCTAGATTGTAGGTCATTTAAATCCAGGTGGTTTTTGTCTCAGGGATATCTACAAAGTCAATCAACATTAGTACTTGCACCTGTCTCCAAGGACTTCCTGACTTCTGAATGATGTCAGTCTGGCCTTCAACCTGTTATAACCACTCCCTTCACTCTCCAATATGTGGTTCAAGTCTTTTATGTCTTATAGGGGTGCAGCCCTATGACAGATCAACAATGCAAACTAGAACCCCTTGACACCCCTACTCAGCTCTGAGGAAAAAAGATTTTTTTGGTCAATGATTTAACCTCTTGTCAATGAGTCAACCTTCCTAATCTTTCTGAAAGGAAATACAGAGACAAAAGGCCAAAGTAAAAGCAGAAATTCCCATGCTTTAATAATCAGACCTTGACTACTGGGAGCCTCACTCATGACTTGTGATGTCTTATACAAACATTTAGAATCTAACCTCTCTCTCTCTCTCTCTCTCTCTCTCTCTCTCTCTCTGTGTGTGTGTGTGTGGGGGGGGCGCATGTGTGTGTGCTTGTCAGTCTGTATGTGTGTATGTCTGTGTGTATGTATATATGTATGTCTGTGTGTCTGTGTGTGTCTGTGCACAGGTACACATATGTGTTCCATTATAATGTGTGTGCCTGAATGAAGAGGAAAACCTCAGGTGTTATTCCTCAAGTGCTGTGCACCTTGTTTTTTGAGACAGGGTCTCTCAGTAGCCTAGAAGTCACCAATTAAGCTAAGCTCGCTTGCCATCAAGCTCCAGGCCTCTGCCTTTTCCTGCTTTCCCAACATTGGGATTATGAATGCGTGTCATCATTGGCTTCTTAAAGTTGTGAGGATTGAACTCAGGCCCTTCTGCTTGCTGCGCTATTCCCCCAGCCTTACAGCCTAACTCCCAATAATCCACAGGCCTAACTTGAATGGCCAGTCTTTAAAATGACCACTGGCACTATAACATTTACTATTTAATGAAATACTAAGATGCCTGCCTACATATCTAGACATGGACCATACATAAGATAAGAGCACACAAGATAAGAGTAACTTCTCTTAACTGCTATAAAAGAACTCCCATTCCTGGGGTGGGGGGGTCTTTAAGAATGTACCTACCACATCTCTGTCTCTACCACAGCATACTTCTTTCGGTAAATATTTTTATATCTGTTCTGGTATGCTAAATACTCCCCCCATAACACACACACACACACACACACACACACACACACACCCATCCATTCACACATTGCATTTATCCCATCATTCCTGGCAGAGCACAAATGTTGTTATTACCACATTAAGAATTCATTACTGCCATTACTACTTGAAATAATGATTTGCTTTGCTGTGGTGCTACCCACAAACAAGGAAATGATGCTGAATTTTGGACCACTCTCTGCAGTGGTCCTTGCATTCACTTTCTTCATCTCTGACATCTTCCCTGAAGTACCTGGCTAGATTTCCTGGTGATGATGACTTTTTGCTGGAAAGTGGTACAGTCACCTGCTGACTGGTGGTCCCTTAGAACAGCCACAGAAATAGTAACCATTTGTTTTCAATCACCAACCAACTACCCAGAGGGAAGAATCCGCCTGAGGAGTGTTCCTAAGTTTCTGAGAGCCTGAGACGCTAAGTCATGGGCTGGAGGCAGGAACTCTCTCCGCTAACAGAAATTTACAACTCCTTGGAGTTAGCCTTAACTCACTAAGCTTCCTGAAGTGGAAGCAGAGAGGTGGCATAATTATAGAAAAACCAAACGTCCAGATTTTCCGAGACCCTTCACTTTTCAGCCATCTAGTTTCATCACCATCATAAATACATCTTATTGCCAACTATAAACTCTGACTGTTAGACATGAAAAAAAACTCTCTTGGTAAAACTCTTAAGCCTGTGCAAGTCAAAAATGCCTGTGCCATCTTTGGTTTGATTCTGTGGAGGGAAAGTTTATATATTTTTCTTAAAATAATGTAATTTTGTAGAGCTTTTTCTCATAGATGATTTTCATGTCTAGATTTGGGGAGCTGTTTTCTTAATCCTTCAAAACAGATGATATGGTAAATTATACTGTTTTACAAATGATAAAATTGAGGCTCAGCCAGGTTAAATATTTTGTTAATATAAATGTAGTACCCATGGTTGGTTTAGCTCTGATCTTCCAACTTAATATTTTGTTCATTTTTAGTTCAGAACAATATCAGTTTCTACTCCAATGGAAGTAAGGTTACCACTTGATTTGGGGGTCTCTGAATGATATGGCAGGTATGAAATAGGCTGACTAGGATGAGACGAAGATCAAAACTGCTTCATGGCTGTGATCAGTGCTTACAGACTATGCTGAAAGAGTCAGAGTCAATGTACAAATAAGCCCTAGGTGCACAGACGCGTCTACGAACCCCTAACACAGTTACAAATAACAAAAGGCTGGCATCATGTTGGAAGCAGTAGTCCTTCAGACTGACTCAAAATGGAATTGGTGTATATTTGAGAGAGAGAGAGAGAGGGAGAGAGAGAGGAGAGAGACAGAGAGAGACAGAGAGGAGACAGAGAGAGAGAGAGAGAGAGAGGAGAGAGACAGAGAGAGGAGACAGAGAGAAGAGGAGAGAGACAGAGAGACAGAGAGAGAGAGGAGAGAGAGACAGAGAGACACATTTGCAAGTCATATCCAGTGATGAGAGAGAGAGAGAGAGAGAGAGAGAGAGAGAGAAAGAAAGAAATTTCTGGTGTGTGTACATGGATGTGGAAGCCAGAGGTCAATGTCAGGTTCCTTTCTCAATCACACCTTATTTGTTTTCAGACCAGGACTCTCACTGAACCTAGAACTTACCAATGTGATTAGACTGGCTGCCCAGGAACCAGAGCACCCCCTGTCTCCACCTCCTCAGCACTGGGATTACAGGCACGTGCTACCACACACCTGGCTTTTTTATATGGATTCTGAGGGACCAAAATCAGGTCCACATGCTTGTGCAGAAAGCACTTTACTGCCTCTCCAGCCTGGTCTATGTTCTTTCTACTCCCATGTGACCCAGCAGCACAGAGCCCATGTTAAAATGGAGAGTCCCTGCTGCACCCCAGATGCACTGAATAGAAAGTGCCTGGGTGGCTGGCATGCACATGAAACTTGAGAAGCACTTCTCTGAACACCCCTTCATCCTTCAGGCAATGTTTTTTTGTAAGTCAACTTCCAGTTCACACTGGCAAGTGGGGGAGTTAGTGCAAATCCACTACCAGCATCCTAGACACCAAGTGCACACATATGCAGATGAGCAAAGGCCATTGTAACATCCATAAGAGCACCTAAGCACCCCGGGAGCTACAGGCACACCCTTCAAAAGTCTCTTGATCCCACTTTGTCGGGACAACAGTGAGGTGCCCAGGCTTTCTCACAGTCCTGAATCTAAACAGAGATTTCCAAAGCTGGAGACACGGAAGATCCCTGTTACTTGCCACTTGGATCAGAACAGGAGGCTGCTTTCTGCCTTTGCACCCCATTGCCATGTCTGCATTTCTCCTTTTGCCTCCCTCTGTTTCTCTTCCTGCTCAGTATGCTCTTCCATCCCCGATAGACACACACACACACACACACACACACACACACACACACACACACACACACACACACACACACCGCCACCGCCGCCACCACCACCATCACCACCAACAACAACAACAACCACGACAACAAAATTATATTTTCAAAGTGAAGAAAGGCAAAGTTATCTCCTCAGGTCAGGGCCAGGAGAGAAGCTTCAGCAAAGACATTTGCATTAATTACTCTTTAATCGCTTGTCCCCTGGAAGGCTCTATGAAGGAAAAGACTTCCTGCAGGCAAACACCTGCCAGGCCTGGCAGGGCCTGGGAGCTCTGGGTTAGGGAGGCAGCAGCTAGAGCCCTGGAAAGGAGCCCACTGCCGGCTTCCGCAGGTGTTGGCATAATAGGGTGTTAATTGGGTAACAGGTGGAAAGGCAGAGGGTGGAGGGAACAGTCCAGAAGCTATCACAGCCTAATTTCAGACTGGAATTTTCCTTCTTATTAGTCCATTTTGGACTCTGAAAGCTCACTCACAATAGAACTGAATGGAACATTGTCATTTAAAACAAATAATATTTTTTAGTTGATTTCTAAATGCCCCCTGCTTTATCTGAAATGTTCGAAGCAGCTCTGTAGGTTTTGCATGAGAATCTTGGTGGTAAGAATGCTGGGCACAGGAGAAAGGTGAAGGATTGCTTTAGGGCACACAGATGGCATGCAGCAGAGCCAGGATTCTCTGGCACAAAATCGTCTGTATATTAACCCACCACATTGTGCTATCTTTCTATATCTGGGTTATTCTGTGAGGCAAGATGCCTATCACAGTGTGTTGGTCATGGGCACCTGCAGTGTGGTCTTCCAACCAGCAAACTGATGAACATCTAGAACCATGTGGAAACTGGCTAAGCCACAGATCAACAAACTCCCACCTTTCAAAATCCAAGCCCACCCCTGTTTATAAATAAGGTTCACTGGGACGCAGCTATCTGTCTACATGTTGGCTGTGGTTTCTCTTGTGCTCTGATTATAGACTAGAGTGTCGAAGTCTCCCTTGTTGGCAGGGGGTATGTTTCAAGACAGCACTGGGAGCCTAACCCTGCAAATAGTACTATCTACACTATGCCTTTCTCCTTCTTTCAATATGCACCTACAATAATATCTCATTTATAAGTTAGGTATGCTAAGCAGTCAGCAATAATTACCAATAATGAAATAAAACAATCATAACAGTGTGAACCAATATAAATATAAATAAAAGCAATAAAACTGTAATAAGGGTTATAAGGATGTGGGCTTCCTCCTTAAAAAGTTGTGCAAATAGTAAAATTTTTGCTACCTTCAGATAATAAATTGCAGGAAGCAAGAACAGGGAAAGCTATAACAGAGATGCGGTTCAGACTGGCCCAAGCATTTTTTAAGGATTATTTGTTTTATTTTATGTGTACAAGTGTTTTGCCTGCATGTAAGTATGTGCACCACATGGGTTCAGCTGCCTGAGGAGGCCAGAAGAGGGCAGAAGTTCCCCTGGAATTTGAGTTACAGATGTTATAAGTTTCCATGTGGTGCTGGGAACTGAACCTGGGTCCTCTGCAAGAGCAGCAAGTGCTTTTAACCACCAAGCCATCTCTCCAGCCCCCAGACAGCATTTACTATCTGGCCCTGTGCAGAAAATATTTGCTGACTACTGGTCAAATAAACTACTGCTCTGAGTTGCTGCTGGGTGCTGCCCAAGAATTGGGGTGATATTTTGCACGAAGCAAAGAAAACTCAAGGGCCTGACATCACATAGAAAGGGGATTAGTTATGGGCTGATGGGTAAAAATTTGTGGGACCTGTTTTTTTGGCCCCCTCTAAAGAATTTTCTGTTCCTACCATTCATGAGTTAATTTGTAAAGTAATAAGCTCTCTATCACTACAAATATACAAATAGGTGAGTCTCCATCAGAGATGTCACAAGGTTTTACTTCATGAGCTCTACGTTCACCTACAATTCCCATGATATTATGACTTTTCGAGTATCAGTATGACTAATGAACTATGAGGACTTTACCTTTTTTTGTGTCTCTGTGTCCTGGGTTACCAGACTAAACCTGGGTTACCAGACTAAACCCACGGTGGACTGCTCACCTGTAACTCCAACTCCAAGGAATCCAATGCCTTCTTCTGGCCTCTGTGGGTACTCACATTCACACATGCACATACACACATGTACATATAAATAAAAATAAAATAAAAATTGTTAAAGGAGTCGGAGAAGAGACCATTACACAGAAGCAGGGCCCCAGGTCACTGAGGTTTGGCCTGTGGTGAGGAGATACTCACTTTAAATGCCTTTTTGTTTTCCAAACTCAAAAATAAAGAATACTGGGCTAGGGGATGTAGTTCAGCTTGCCTAACTTTCATGAAGCCCTGGGTTCAGTTCCAGCACTGCATAAAACAGGCATGGTGGTACACACCTATAATCCCAGCACTCTGGAGACTGAGGCAAGAGGAAGTTCAAGGTCTTGCCCAGCCTCATAGTGAGTTCGAGGCTAGCTTGGGCTGCATGAGACTGTCTCAAAGTTAAAAAAAAAAAATTAATGAAGCATTATTTTTGAATTTTATTGATTATTTTTATTTTATGTGTAGCAATGTATTGCCTGCAAGTATGTAGGTACATCCGTGTCGAGCAGTGCCCATGGTGGTCAGAAGAGAGCATTGGAAACCCTAGAACTGGAGTTACAGATGGTTGTTAGCCACCATGTGGGTTCTAGGAACTGAACCCAGGTCCTCTACAAAAGCAGCCAGTGCTCTTAACTGCTGAGCCATCTCTCCAGCCCCATGAAGCACTATTTTTAAAGCCAAAAGGACATAGCCACTACCAATTGAGTGTTGCTTTGCACAGACCTCTGGCTCCAGATCTAGAAAGAACAAGATGGCAGGAATTCCAAGCCCTGTAGGATGAGGAACAGGAAGAACCAGAGCCAGGCCCAGCAGGACAAGAAAGCTGGGAAAGCTGGGACACTGCCTGAGGCCATGGCTAACATAAATGGCACCTGAGATCTGGCCAGGGGTTCAAGAAGAGACTGAGAGACACACAGAGGAGGTGGGCCAACACATTGCTGGGTCTGAGGGAATTCCCCACTGGGCCAGTGGAGAAAAGCCAGGAGCCAGCTGCATAAGGCCTGTCCTGTGCAGGAGAGCATGTGGAGTCAGCCACGGGAATGTGGGGAGGAAAGAAGGCACAAAAAGGAGCTACTTGCATCTGGATACCTGGGCTGTCCATTAGTCTATTAGCTACACTTTGTGGAAAGTAAATTCAGTTTCCAAATGCTGATTTTGTTGGCTGTTTATCAAAGCACATGAGGAAACTCAGCTCTAAGAATGAAGAGCCAAGAAAATTAGTCCTAATAGAATGTAAATACTGGAACACTCTCAGCATAATTGTTTACTTTGGTCAGGGATTGAATACAGGGCCTCAGGCCTACTAGGTAAATGCTCTAACACTGAGCTACTTCCCCATCTCACAGGAAAAAAAAAAAAAAAAAAAAAAACATAAATGAAGCACTGTCCCTTTGTAAAAAGGTAAACATAGCTCACATGCGGCTAGTGTCCCCCCCTCGCTAGCTAAAGATTTTGCTCAGGAGGATTCCTGGGAGGATCAGATCAGGTCAGACCCAGGAGACATCGTGGTAGAAAGTCAGGATAAAACAATAAAGCTGACGGCAAGAAACCAAAGAGCATCTGTTGGGGCCAAAATGGGGAGAGAACAGCAGAAGAGAAGTCTGTCTGGGGAAAGCTGCAAGGCTTAGAAGAGGCTTTCCTACAGACGTCCTTCATGTGTATGGGAGATGGGAATAAAATACTTTTCTTTTTAAACCATTTTAAAGTTGGTGCAATGACGGAGGTCTGTAATCTCAGCACTCAGGAGGCAGAGGCAGAAGGATCAGTGCAATTCAAAGCCAGCCTGGTCTCCTTAGGAAGTCCCAAGCTAGCCGGACTACACCAATAAATTAAATAAATAAATAAATAAATAAATAAATAAATCTTAGGAGTCAGGTATGGTGACACAGGCCTGTAATCCCAGCACTCCAGTAAGAAGAGGCAGAGTTCAAAGTTATCCTAAGCGACATGGGACTTAAAGGCCAGCCTGTGCTGTGTGAGACTTTATCTAAAAAAAATCCCCAAAACACTATCTTAGTGGCAGCCGTGACCATGGCATTACTTGCACATTTTTTCATTCATTCATTCATTCAATTTTTTCAGTGCTGGGGATCAAACCCAAAGCCTCATACCATACATAAAAGGAAGGTGCCCTACCACTAAGCTATATCTCCAGGTATACACTTTAATTCATTTGGTAGAAATCTTCCTAAAATATATTACAGATGACCTATTTTATTAAGCTACTTAAGTGATGATTTGACCTCTCTCCATGACTGGGGTGGATTAGAAGTGGTTCACCCTTTGACTGTGGGAACCTGTACCCTGCCTGATCAGGCTCTGCTATCTCTGAGGGTGCTGTTGGCTCACAATTACTTCTGTCTCTGCTGTTGTTTTTTGGAGCGGGACACTACATAACCCAGTTAACATTTGGGTTTCAGAAAGTCATTAGAATAGACATGCCTGAAGGCTCACTGTGTAGCCCTGGAACATGCAATGCTCTTGCCTCAGGCTCCCAAGTGCTGGGATTACAGGTGTGTTTCTCCGAACCTGGTGTAATGTGCTCTTCTTTACTGTGCTTCGGACCTACTACAAATTGAAGATGTGTGGCAGCCTTGCAAGGGGCTAGCAGGGCAAACCAGATGACCATTAGCAGTTTTCAGCAGTAAAATATCTTTTAATTAAAGTGTGCATACTGTTTTCTTTAGATAAAAGGCTACTGACTGGGCATGATGGTAAGGACATTCATCCCAGCCAGCATTCAGGGGGCTGAGGTTGGAGGATCATCATGAGTCTGGGACCAGCTTGGTCTACAGAGTGAAATCCTATCTGCAGAAGACCAGGGCTCAATTCTCAGCACCCACACGGCTGTTAACAATCATCTGTAGCTCCAGTTCCAGGGGATCTGACCTCCATGGGCATTGTATGACATGGGTGCACTTACATACATAAAGACAATACACTCATACACATAAAATAAAATAATAAATAAAAAATTATTTATTTGTGTGTGTGTGTATGTGTGTGTGTGTGTCTGTGTCTGTATCTGTGTGTCTGTGTCTGTATGCTGGTACTCACATGCCATGGCATGCGAATGGAGGTCAGAGGACAACTTTCATGAGTTGATTCTCCCCTTCCACTGTGAGTTCCAGAGATTGAATTCAGGTAGTCTGGAGCTGCGTGGCAAGATGCCTTTACCCACTGAGCCATCTTACTGGTACTGAATATAACTTTTTTTTAAAGATTTTTTTTTAATTTATTTATGGGTGTGTGTATGTCACAAGTGTGCAGGTGCCCTTAGAGGCCAGAAGATGGTGTCAGATATGGTAGACCTGAAGTTACAGACAGTAGTGATGCTGAGAACTAAACTCGGTTCTTCTAGAACAGGAAGCACTCTTAACCACTGAGCCATCTTTCCAGACCTGAATATAACTTTTATATGTACTGGAAACCCAAAAAGTTGGTGTCATCTCCATTATTGCAGTATCTGCTTTCTGTTGCAGAGGTTTGGACTGAATCCCCTCTGTTGCTGAAATATACCTGGGTAAGCTTTTTGTCTGTTGTTTGTTTCTTGCGGTGCCGGGGATGGAGCCAAGGGCCCATACATGCTAGACAAGCAATGTATCACTGAGTTGTATCTCCAGCCCTATACATGAAATCTATTTTGGGTCTAGTTTACTTTTCTTTATTTTGAGTTCACAGCTGTACTACAAACACTGGAGAATGCTAGAAGTCAAAATATAACTGACTTCTGTGGAATGTTTTTGCTTTGCTTTGTTTTGTTTTGTTTTCGGTGTTGGTTATGGGACCCGGGGCCTCACACTCTAAGAGTTTTACCACTAATCCCCACTCCTAGCCTGAGGGCAGCATTGCTGTAATGTCAGGAGCTAAGTATGAATTTCTGGTCAAAAATGAAAAGGTACCAGGAGGTGGTAGCACACACCTTTAATCCTAGCACTTGGGAAGCAAAGTCAGGTAGATATCTGTGAGTTTGAGGCCAGCCAGGGCTACATAGTGAGACCCTGTTTCAAAACAAAACAAAAAATTGAAAAGGCTTCATTTTTTTCCTAATGTCAAAACATACTCAATACAATACTTCCGAAGAAAGGTTCCCTGGGCATTCTCTTGGAGAATCACAGAAGAGCACAGCTGCAGTCCAGCCATGCACTAGGCCATCTCCTCAGCAAAGGTGTGAAGACTAAGGGCTGTGGTGCTGATGCAGAGAATTCCTACATATGTACACATGGTTCCCAAGAAGATGCTGTGCAGCCTGTGCTAGATAACTTTGGTTGTCAGCTTCACACACCTGGGAAGAGGGAACCTTGGCTGGGGAAGTTCCTCCATCATATTGGCCTATGGGTATGTCTGTGAAGCATTTCCTTGATTGTTGAGTGATGTGGGAGGGCTCAGCCCTCTGTGGGTGGTGCCAGCCCTGAGCAGGGGCCCTTGGGTTGTATAGGTGTAGGCTGAGCAATGTCAGGGGAGCAAGTCAGTAAGCAGCACTTCTCCACAGTCCTTCTTCCTCTCTCCAGGTTCCTGCCTTCAGTTCCTGCCCTGGCTTCCCCTGGTGATGAACTGGGTAAGACAAATACTCCCTCTCTTCCAGATTTGAAACAGCCTGACTTCTTACATGATAGCCCAGAACTTCAGAGCCCTAAGAGAGAGCCAAAGGGAAGCCACACTATCCTTTCTAACCCAGTATCAGGCATCATTGTGTCATTTCCATCCTTTTCTGTTCCATAGAAAGGGGGCTGGAAATGTATCTCAGTTAGTGGAGTGCTTGCCTAGCATTCACAAGGCCTGGGATTCGCTCTCTGACATCACAAAACCGGTTGAACATGATGGTTCATCCCCATAATCCCAACACTCTTAGGATATGGAGGCAGGAGAATCAGAAGTTCAAGGTCATCCTAAGCTACATAATATAAGGCTCCTATCACTCATATTAACTGACACATGGGTCCCTGACTGAGTGTGCCAGGACCTGGCTGCCTCCACACCTGTGTACTTGGTATATACATGGTGCCCCTTGCCTGCCCTTTGCCCATGACATCCTGCCCTGCCAAGCTTACATGCAGTTACTGAAGATTCAGTTCTGAGAGGCTTCCTCTGGCCATCGTGCCATGTAGTGGGCCTGGAGCCAGCCTCAGGTGCCCCATCCATCATAAACATGTGCACTTTATTGCATCCTTACCGTCACTGTAACTGTCTGCATCTTGCATGCCCGTGTCTGCGTCTGATGCACTGTAGTCTCCTTGAATACATGGGTCAGGCTTTATGCATTGTCTCCTGACTCTTAGCAAACCCAACATGCAATGCTACATATGGTGACACACACCTGTAATCCCATCACTCAGGAGTTGGAGGCAGGAAGATCAGGAGTTCAAGGTTATGATCAGCTACATTTCGAGTTTGAAACCAAACTCAGCTACAAGAGACCATGTCTCAAAAATAAAAAAGGTGTTGCAGTTGGGGAGATGGCTCAGTGGGCTAAGCACATGCCTGACAAGTGTGAGCACTTGGGCAGTTTGGATCCCCAACACCCATGGACCCACAGAAAAACAAATGAGCACTCCTGATGTCAGCCTCGGGCCTCTATACTCACACACACACACACACACACACACACACACACACACATGTGCCCACACATGTATATGGACATATATACACAAAGAGAGAGGGAGATACAAGTTGTTGTACATGTTTATAACTTCACAAGCATTGCCCAGTGCCGTAGATAAATGTCTGACTCTATTCCTGTGGGCCTCCATTTCCTTATGAAGGCTCCCATGCTGTGCAAAACTTGCATTCAATAAATTTGTGTGCTCCCCTAGAAAAAATTCCTGCCATGGCATGTTGGATTTAGACTTGCCCCTACACTCATCTTTATATATGGGAAGAATCTTTCTGAAAGCTTCTCAGGCATGACTCTGTATCTTTGGCAGTATTTAATCAGGTTTCCTAGAAACAAAACCTGGTACTTTATTTGAGCAGGGCCAAGCAGAGAAGGAAAAGTAAAGAAAAGTGAAGCTATGATAAGGAAAGATTTAAGGCAATGTGTAATGATTGCAGCTGCTACTCATGGCCAGACAGAAGAGATGTGTTGGCCAGGGGGCGTCTTTGCCTATGTATCCTTCCTATATGAGAGTAGAGAGGTAGGTAGGTACCCAGTAAAAACAGTGGGGGCTTGACTTTCCCTCCCACCTGGTTCCTTCCCACCTCCTCTCTCACAGAGGCTGAGGCTCACTCTGTGAGGAGCTGATTCTGTCCCAGGCTTCTCTTGTTGTCTCCCAGCCCCTCTCAATCCCTTCATGCCATGATGGAGGTGGTGGCACACACATGCAATCCCAGCATTCGTGAGGCTGAAGCAGGAGGATCATGCTCCAGAATTGCCTCCCATTTCCACATCATATTTACACTCTGATGTCCCCCCTCTTCCTCTCCCTAGGGTGGACCCTTTGATTACACCTCGCCCACCTTCCCCACTCTAAACTTTTTAGCTTTACATTTGCAAAGTCCCTTTTGCCAGGTACAGATCATCCTGAGTTCTGGGATTGGGATGTAGACATTGGGTGTGGGGCATTGTTCTGTTTCCACAACGAAGTGAAGGGCATGTCGAGGAGAAGGAGGAATCCTAATCTGAAGTTGTTTGAATATACTTCATAAAGAGCAACTTAAATCTAAAACCATTTTCCTTCTTGTGCATTAATCTGGGTCTTGTGTTTTGCCTATGAGACTTCATTAATGACCCATTCATGTGAAGAAATGAGCCCCCGCCTGACAGTTCTTAGTAAAGAAAAGCACAAATCAGACAGTGTTAGTTCCATAGTGAGGCTGTATGAAGTTGTACTTTTTGAGATTCAGGGCTGGAGAGATGGGTCGGTGGCTAAAAGCAGGTTGCTCTTTCACAGGACTTGGGTTCCGTTCCTAGCACCACATCAGGCAGCTTGCAATCCTATGTAATTCCAGCTCCAAGGGATCTGACGCCCTTATCTGGCCTCTGAGGGCACTGCACACATGTGGCACACATACATAAACTCACCCTCCCACACACATATAAATAGATAAATCCTCAAGAAAAGAAAAGAAATCCAATGCTTTAGAGCTTGGTAAGCCATGAATCATTTTCATAGGAAAGTCTGTTGCCGAACTTGGGTTCTTACTTGGGAGCTGGCCTATAGCAGTTTGTTCTTTCTTTTACCTATTCTCTTCAAACTTGCAGTTCAGAGTGATACCCTAACACAATGTCTCTTCATCACCTTTCCTGTCACTGAGCTCAAGCTGAGGAACCTCAAGCCATCACTGGATATGCACTGGCTTCCCCAGTCTATGTCAGCTGACCCAGTTACTCTGCCAGCTCTGGCAACAGCAATGAACAGGGCTTTGGGTGGGTGGGGGGGTCTTCTGAGCACTGTGCAATAGTGTCTGTTACACCGTTTGCTCTGGATGGCCAAACGTGAAGTCTAGCTGCTGCAGGGGGAAGAAAAAACTTCCAGATTTTTAGAATCATGTTTAGACAGTTTGATGATGAGGCTTTTATTGAAAATTGACTGACAGGGGATGAAGACATGGCTCATCTGTTAAGAGAACTTGCTGCTCTTCCAGAGGACCTGAATTCAGTTCCTAGCATCCATATTGGCTGGTTCAAAACCACTTGTAACTCCAGCTCCAGGGGATCTGACATCCTCTTTTGGCCTCTGAGGGCTCGTACACATACACACATACACATACACACACACACACACACACACACACACACACACACACAATCATTTTTAAAATGGATGACAAGTCTGCTTCATAAGATGGAGCCCATTCCCGACACTGATATCAGGCCTAGGAACCTGAGGCTAGACAAGCCACAGGCTGTAGGGGAGAGCCTAAAACTATTATTCTGCTAAATAGATATAGTATTAAATTGACTCCTAATGACATTGTTGTACCAAGAGATTAATGCATCTCTCGGTTCTCAACAGAGAAGTTTCCTTATGCAGCAAATGGTGATTAAGACAGAAACCCACAACTGGACAATATGCAGATAAGAAACTGCACAGTGATTAGCCCTGAATAAGATACCTAGACAAACTTCTGCCTCCCAAGGCTCTGGAATCATTGTGGAAGAGGAGCCACAGACGGTAAATGACCACAAGGAAACAGTTTTCCAGACGTCTGGACAGTTACTCATATGAACTCATAATAATGGTGACAGTCTGCACAAGACCCACATAAGCTTAAGCCAAAGAAAATCCCAGCATGGACACGGGGAAGTGGATAGGAAACCTCAACCCTACCTTAAGAACTATTGGCAACCAACTGATGGCTACTGGGAGAGGAGAATCAGTTTTGTTTTAGGGTTAGACTCCAGGTAGGTTGACCCAGGCTCCAGTGGATGGACCCACACAGAGAGCACAAATTTGATATATGTATATAGTAGAGTACATGAAATTGGGCAGGGGATAGTAAGAGAGTATAGATAGGGGAGGGAATCTAAATATGATCAAAATATACTGTATGAAATCTAAAAACAGAATAAAAATGGCCGACAAACTAATTTTTATTCATGTAATGTATTTTCCTTTACTAATTCAGCATTTACAATAACATATTTTAAAAAGAGAAAAAAAAATGTGTGTTATATACATTTACAAGGCCCCCGAAGTACAGCAGAACAGTCCTCAAACTGTCCAGCAAAAAGACCGGTTTTAATTTTTTTCTAAAGTATCATAGGCTGTTTTTGTAACATAAAACAAAAATGAATTACTTGAAAAACAAAAATGTTCTTCAACTTAATAAAATGCACTGGGAACAGTGCAGCTGCAGAACTTATGAGTCACAGTTGGTGGGGGCGGAGGGGGTGTTTATGGCCAAGTGAAATTGAAAAACAGGGGGAGTTTGCTCTCTGCTCCTCTGAGAGTCCCTCTGTGAGCATCCTAGGTTATGAGACAGTCTGCAGGAAGGAAATGTGTCCTCTTCTTTGAGCCTGGGCTTGTAAAAAAAAAAGTATTTGACAGAGGGGGGTGCAGCTTAATCGTTAGAATGCTTTCCTAGCATGCATGAATTCCTGGGTTCGGTCTTCCCTACTGCATAAACCAGACGTGGTGTCCAGAAATTCTGGCACCCTTGGGAGGTGAAGGCAGGAGCATAAGGACTTCAGGTCATTCTAGACTACAAAGAGAGTTGGAGGCCAGCCTGGGCTACACCAGATCCTGTCTCAAAGGAAAAAAGGTAGATATTAAAATTCTCTCCGGGGTTTCTTACACTCCGAGGTCCATAGTGACAGTATTTTTTATCTGCTGCTCAAGTGCAAATTAGCTCTTAGATTCTATAGCTGCTGCAGGCTTAGACTCTGCTTTTCCTAAAAAATCCTTTCATTGTGATTGGATTGAGCTTAGGCTGGTTCTGGAAAGGAGGGGATGGGGGGAAAGCTGTGAGAAGCTCTGTGAGCTGGCAGATGCTAGGTTTTTCCTCTCGGCGCAGCAGCCTGTTGAGCTATATGTTTTGCACAGACACATCCCTTTGGCAGACTGTTCTTTTCGATTTATGCCTTCAACAGACTGGTGGCGGCCCAGGGAGCAGCAAGCTCCAGGAACCCAAATCTAAGGCTAAGCCATCAGCCAGCCCCTAGAGATGCAGGGCCCACAGTCAGCCACAAGGGGTCGCTTCGCGCACAGGTGAAATCCAGTTTAAGACTAAAAACCACTCATTGTCGATTGCTGATAAGGAAGAAGGCTGTCTAGAGACTGGCCCTGCGTATGTGAAAGAGAGAGGCTGTTTATTGTAAACTGACCGAGCCAGTTCAGCCAGGCATCTTACAACAGCGACTGAGGAAGTCTGAACAAATTAGAGGCATTCGGTGGTACAGCAGCTGGCATAACAGCCTTCCAAGAAGAAAATTAGCTCCCCTGTTACAGCCTTGTTCAGAGATGAGAATATCCTGAAATCGAACACACAAAACAGAGGCAGGTAGATCTCTGTGAGTTCGAGGCCACTGTGATTTACATAGTGAGTTCCAGGTCAGCCCCAAACTGGTGTGCAGTAAGATCCTGTCCCAGCTATAAACTGGCAGAGAACAGCTCATACAATGTGTTCTGTAAACAAGCCCTCTTGGTTTATTTTTGTCCTTAGTGGTCAAGCATTCAGGAGGCAGGCACGGGATTTTGTGGGTTCTCACCCTGAGAGTTAATATTGAGTAACCAGAAATTGTCTTAAAGTGATAGACACAGGTCCATAAAAATCGTGTCTTCCTGGCCAATTCCTAAAGACCAGACTCCAAGCTCAGGGATTTATTATTATCTATTCAGGGCATGTGTTTATCTTCTCCAGCAGCAAGCTGATGAACACCTTTCAGAAAGAAATCCAGCCATGTTCTCTGCCCTGTTGCAACATCCCCAGCAGGGGCCACCACCTGTCCTGCTGACCCATCAAGAGGTAGCGTGTAGTTCTCATTCTGTTTCATCTAAGGCTGCTCTCGTGACCTGCTGTGACCAGTAGAAAGCGCCAAAATGACACTATCAACGCCTGGTCCCAGACCTCTGGGAGATTGGCAGTCTCTACTTTCATCCTCTTGGATTCCAGCCACCATTTGCAGAAGTCTAAACAAAGAGTCTATGTGGAAAGAGCAGAGACCTGGAGGATGAAAGCGAGAGGCCCAGCTGCCCCTCTACCCGCCATGTAGGCCACATCAGCTTAGGGAGGCCAGCTTGGATCCTGCAGCCTGAGGTGAGCTACTCCAGCAGACAACACAGGAGCTGATGCCACCCTGGATAAGCCCTGGGCAGACTACAGAGGTGGGAACAAATGAACAGTTGTTTCCACCCATTGATTGGTTTTGGTTTGGGTTTTGGTTTTGTGACAGCATCTCACGTAGCCCAACTGGCCTCAGAATTGTATGTAGCCAAGTTTGTTAGTTACTTTTCTATTGCTGTGATAAAACACCATGACCAAGGCAACTTAAACCAAGAGTTTATTTGGGCTTATGGTTCCAGAGGAATAAGAGCCCGCCATGGGGTGGTGGGAGGGCATGGCAGGAGGCAGCTGGAACAGAGAGCTGAGAGCTCACATCACCAAGCATGCACAGGAAACAGTGAGAAAGAAACTGGAAGTAGAGCAAGGCTGTGAACTCCCAAAAGCCTGCCCCCAGCCACGTACTTCCTCTAGCAAGCCCAAACCTCCTAAACCTCCCAGTATTAAATATGAAAGCCTATGGCAGATGTTCCTCATTCAAACCAACACACCAAGCATGACCTTGAACTCTTGACCCCTCTGCCTTTATCTCCCAAGTGCTGGAATTACAGGCACATGCCATCATGCTTGGTTTGATGTGGTACTGCGGATGGAGCCCAGGGCTTCATGCATGCTAGGCTAGCACTCTACCAACCAAGCTCGGTCCTCACTGAATTTTGAAATAGTTTATTGGTTAGCAGTAGATAACACAGCCTTTCCCAACTGCCCCAGCACAATGACCTGACTCATATATCAAAACATGGAACTAAGGTAAGCTAAGATATTACCTCCTCTGAGAAACCTCCCTTAGTCTCATCAGACTCCAATGCCATTCTTTATAATACACTAATACCCTGTGTGTTGTTCTATGGAGACTCTCACATCTTATTAAACTAACTGTGGTATATGTGCTTTATGTCTGTGCCTCCTCTCATCCACTGGACTCAGGACAGGAAGTGTGTTGTATTCACACACAAAATGTCTTGAGGGACTGGAGAGGTGACTCAGTGGTTAAGAACAATGGCTGTTCTCTCAGACAACCCAGATTAGATTCCCAGCACCCACATGGTGGCTAACAACTGTCAGTATCTCCAGCTGGAAGGGATTCAACGCCCTCTTCTGACGTCCACTGGCTTTGCATGACATGGGTATGCTTACATATATGCAGGCAATACACTCACACACATAAACATTAAAATAATAAATTTAAAAAACAAAATATCTTGAATACTTATTCAAGGAATAATTCAATGAACAAATGGAAAGTGAGATATAGAACTGAGATAGAAGACACCTCTGACAGAGCAATCTCACAAAACTTTTGTGAGCAAATAACCCAATCAGAAACAAAGTCCATGAGTAATCCAAGATACCAGAGTCATTCACCCCCAAAATCTTCCCCAGTCATTCATTGAGGGACACTTGAGTTCCTGTTTCCTTTCTCTGCTTCTCTCTGGGGAGGCAGATAAAGATCAGGGAAAGTGAACCAAACCGGAATATAGCTCAGTTGGCAGAGGGCTTGCTTAACATGCTTGAAACCCCGAGTTTAATCACCAGCACCACATAAACTAGGCATGGTGGCGCCTACCTATAATCCTAGCACAGGTGGATCTCTGTGAGCTCAAGGCCAGCCTGGTTTACATAGCAAGATCCAGGCCAGCTGAGACTAGAGAGAGACCAAAAAACAAAATAACAAAAAGGCAAAAAGAAAAAGAACTAAAGCGTGAGGACAGTCGGTGCCCGGAATCCATCAGACACGCTCGAACTGGGCAGGCAGAGGTGACAAAATGTGGCACACCAGGCAGTGGAATATTACTCAGCCTTCTTTTTTTCCTAGTGCTAACCTAGAACTCAGGGCCTTGTGCATGCTAGGTAAATGTTCTATCACTAAGCTACACCTTCAGCCCTTACTCAGCCTTTGTTTTTAATTTTATATGTATGAGTGTTCTTTATGCATCTATGTAAGTACATCTTGCGGAGGCCAGAAGGGTGCATCAAATCTCCTGAAACTAGAGTTACAGACAGTTGTTAACTGAATTGGGTGCTAGGAACCCAATTCAGGTCTTCTGCAAGAGCAGCCAGTGCTCTTAACCACTGAACCATCTCTCCAGCTTACTAAGCTTTTGAAAGGAAGGCAATTTTGGCACACGCTGCAACACAAATGAACCTTAGAAACACAATGCTAAGTGACACAAGCAATTTGCAAAGCAACAAACACTGTTTGATCCCATCTACAAGAAGTACTATAGTTGTCCCATTAGTAAAGACAGAAAAGAGGATGGAGGTAAAGAGGGTGGAGGAAAATAGGGAATTATTCTTTAATGTTAAAGGGCTTGAGAAAATAAAATAAAATCTGGAAATTGGTGGTGGTGATGACCATACCACAATGTGAATTGATTTAGTGTCAGAGAACTATACACTTAAAAATGGTTAAGATGGGGGCAGTAAGATGACTTATTGAACAGGTAAAGGCACTTAGCATCAAACCCAACAACCTGAGTTCAATCCCCAGGACCCACATGGTAGAAAGGAGAGAACTGACTCCCACAAGTTGTCCTCTGACCTCCACACTTATGCTGTGGCATACACACACACAAATAATAACAATAAATATTAATAAAAACTTCAAAATAAAATAAAGAACAAACTACTGCTGGCTCCTCTCCTCTGACTGGACCTGCCCAGTGTCTTTGCATAACCAGATCCAACTCAGTGTCCACTCTGCCCTGAAAATGGGAGTTGGCTACTTGTTTGGGGCTCATAGTCTCTCCACAGCCTCTCCCCTGATCCACCACACACTCCACTTCCACTCGCTCTGAATTTGGACGTCCATTGGATATTAACATTGGCGTCCCTTCTACGGCTCTGGCATTGCTTTGGTTTGCTTTGGTTTTTACCTCTCTGACCACAGCTTAGTTTTCCCAACATTTGGTCACCACAGCTTGAACTTTGCAATTCTTCCAGGGAGCTCACAGCTCACAACTTTGCAGACACCGTCTCACTTTCTAGCCTTCTTCGGCCAGAGCTATCCTTGCAGTGTTCTCCCCGACTCCCTGAGACTCTTAAATAACAAGCATTAGAGATGTGAATAACCAAGATGTGCCCTCACCAAGCTCATCTTCTACTGAGAGGAAATGGCATTATTATGTGATGTAAGGAAAAGTTAGCAAGGGAGGGGAATGCCCTGTTCCAGGGATAGGGGATAGATGCTGGTAAAGATCAGGTTTAGCATAAGCAGATACCTCTAAGATGATGTTTGAACTGAGACTAGACAAGAAGGAACGTACCACGAAGCCAGGTCTGGTGGCTTCCACTTTCAGTCCGAGGACTTCAGAGGTGGAGGTAGGAGGCACACCATAAGTGCAGAGCCAGACTGGTCTACATATTGGGTGCCAGGCCAGCCAAGGCTTATCTCAGAAACAACGACAGAAATCCAACAGAAATGCAGAATTCACTCGTACGCACACAAAACACTCGTACACATAAATTAAAAATAAAACAATTTTTAATAAATCAATTTTAGGAAATGTTAGACTGAGCATCTGGGAAATGGTGGAGAGATGAGGGGATCTGAGAGAGAAAAGGTTCAGAAGAGAGAAATACTGTTATGGGAGTCAGGTGCAGTGACACATACCTGTAACCCCGGCACCAGTGAGGCAGAGGCAGGAGGATCACCATAAGTTCTAAGCAAAACCTGGTCTACATACTGAGCTTCAAGCCAGCTGGGACTGTATATCAAGACCCTGTCTAAAAGCAAAAATATATTTTAAAATATTTTATTTATTTTTATTTTACGTGTATGAGTGTATTGCCTGCATATACGTAAGTCCCCTCTCCCATGTCATGCAATGCCTCTGAAGGTCAGAAGAGGGCATCTGATTCCCCCGGAACTGGAGTTACAGACAGTTGTTAGTTGCCATGTGTGTGCTGGAAATCAAACCCCAGTCCTCTGCAAGAGCAGTCAGTGCTCTTAACAGCTGAGCCATCTCTCCAGGCCACAAAAATAATTTTTTTAAACAAAGAATATGCTGCTGCAGATGTGGAGCACAGCAGACACCCGTGTAGAGGACAGACATAGATGATTGGATGGGAACATCTAGAGACCCAGAGGGAAGTCCAAAACGGTGATGTAAAAGTGAGAGTCACAGATGGGGAGACAGTATTTATCCCATGACACTGACAGTGACCTCCTGAAGGGTGGGCACAGAGAAGAGAAGAATCCAGGAAGGGTCTTATTGTGTAGTCCTGGCTGGCCTGGAGCTCACTATGTAGGGCAGACTAACCTTAAACTCACAGAGATTCACCTGCTTCTGACTCCTAAATGCTGGGATTAAAGGTATGCATTACCACACCCAACCTTGAGTCAGGATCTTTATGCAGCCCAGACTGACCTTAAACGTTCAATGTAGCCAAGGATAACCATGACCTCCTGATCCTCCTGTCTCAGCCTCCCAAGTGATGGTATTACAAGCATACACCACCATACCTGGCAAAGAGAATACTTTTGTCACGTTCCAACAACTTTTTTTAAAACGATCTTGTCATGTATGCTGGACTGGGCTCAAACTTACTATATATAGCCCAGGCTGGCTTCAAACTTTTGATCCTCCTGCCTTTACTTCTCAAGTGCTAGAATTACAGGTATGCACCACCATTCCTGGCTTTATTTTTTTTTCTTTCTTTCTTTCTTTCCTTTTTTTTTTCTCAAAGTGTTAGGGTTCCAATAGCAGCCCCCTCCCCCTCCCCAACAGGGACCTACAAACTCTGCTGAGAAGCAGCCTACCTTTCCTCTGACCTCCAAAGATAAGCAGAGTTCCTCTTATCTTAAGAGGAAAAAGAAAACACTTCCACACCCTAATCCTACCTGCTTCCCCCTCCCTGAT
>NW_008360328.1:4201941-4229889 GCF_000622305.1 Nannospalax galili
GATTAGTTGGGAAGAGAAAGGAAACCAGTAGGAAGGGGACAAGAGAGGGTAATGGAGCCTGAATATGATCAAAATACTTTATATCCATGTATGAAATGTCACAATGCAACTTATTTTCATGTATAATTAATATATGCTAAAATAAAAGTATCTGCATCGTGGGTGAAGAAGGGCCAATGTCTAGAGTCTAGATGTTGAGAAAGAGTATTAAAAGGAAAACCCTACCAGGAGCGGTGGTGGTACACATTTTTAATTCCAGCAGTCAGGAGGCAGAGGCACTCGGTAGGCAGAGGCACTTGGATCTCTGTGAGTTCAAAGCCAGCCTGGTCTACGTAGCAGGTCCCAGGTCAACCTGGGTTACACAGACCTTGTCTAACAACAATTGCCTCCCTCCCTCCCTCCCTCCATTTTCCCTTCCCTTCCCTTCCCCTCCCTTCCCTTCCCTTCCCTTCCATCTTTCCCTTTGTGGACATCTTTCCCTTCCCAAGGGAAAGGTGCCCCGTGCGAAATAAATCTGTGTCCCACTGAGAATTCCATCTGTGCCTCGGTGCCTTCATCCATCCGCTCGTGCTCTCCATCCGCGCCGCTCGCTCCCGCCCATTCTATACCTATCACAAAGTACTGTGGGTTAAACCTAGGGCTTTTTGTAGCCCAGGCAAGTGACCAGATAGAACCCTTGAGCTCTATCTCTAGCCTTTATTTTCTGTATTTTTATGTGTCATATTTTTTTTTTGAAATCTATTTGGGTCATGCCTAAGGCTTCAAGCTGAGTGCTATGTGCAGTGACTCTCAGGAGGAAGCTGTGGAGCTGGGGGGCAGCTAGGAGGGGAGGAAGCCATGTCTTGTTTCTTCCTGTTTTTGCCTCAGTTTACAGAGGGTGTCTTCAGCCTACACAGGGCACTGGCACAGAGAATGCAATTTCCTGACAAACTATTTGAAATTGGCTTTTTCTTTCCCTTGAAATTTTAAGCTCTATGATTGTCATAGGTAGAAGAAAATTGGTAGAAATACAGTTTACAATAAATTCTCACTGAAAGGTTTAATTCAAGGGAAAAGAGCTACAGTGGTAAATGGAATTTTCTTTTGAGTGTAGGAAAGTGTTTCTGAAAACACAGTTTATTTTCCTTGTTGCCAAGGTAACTGGCACATCAGCCCAACCAGTTGTAGGTTCATGATTCATGGGCGTGAATGCATAGTTGTTTGTGTGTGGCCTTGTCTCTACCTGGTAGATCATGTGGCAAGGACGGTAGGAGGCAATGTGTCTAGAGGTGACTGGTAAGCTAGGCACATCACTGCACCATCCTGAAAGCAGAACTTTTTTAAAATTATCTTTTAAATTTTATTCTTTTTATTTTTATATGTATGAGTGTATTGCCTGCATATATGTAAGTGCACCCATGTCATGCAGTGCCCTCAAAGATCGGAAGAGGGCCTTGGATTCCCTGGAATCAGAATTACGGATGGTTATTAATGACTATGTGGGTGCTGGGAGTCAAACCCAGTTCCTGTAGAAGAATATCAGTGCTCTTAACTGCTGAGCAATCTCTCCAGCCCCTTTTATTTATTTATTTTTATTTTTGAGATAGGGTCTCCCTGTAGCTGCAGTTGGCCTGGAACTTGCTGTGTAGACCAAGCTGGTCTTGATCTTATAGAGAGATTTGACTGTCTCTGCCTTCCCAGTGCTGGGATTCACCATGCCTGGCTGAAAACAGTAATTTATTGAAAGCTAAAGAGCACCATCGGGCTGGGGATGTTGCTCAGTTGGTAGCATGCTTGTCCAGCAAACACTAAACCTGGGATTCAATCACCCAGACAGCACTAACAGCAGTGCACACCTATAATCCTAGCATTCAGTAGGTAGAGGCAAGAAGATCAGAAGTTCAAAGTCATCCTTGGAACACCATGTCAGAGTCCAGTCTGGGCTGCATAGGACCTTGACTAAAAAAAAAAAAAAAAATTAGGAAGTCAGGTACAATGGTATGTGTTTGTAATCTCAGCATTTAGGAGGCAGAGGTCAGCAAGGGCTACATAGTGAGACCCTACCTAAAAACAACAAAAACTCTCTTGATTGAAAGTATAGTAGCACACGCCTTTAATTGAGAGGTTGAGGCACTCAGATCTATGCCTGATGTACACAGCAAAGTCTAAGCCAGCCAAAGCTACATAGTGAGACCCTGATTAAAAAAAAGAAAAAAAATTTTTAACATGAAAATGGCTTTATATGCAAAGGAGCAAGAAGAATCTCTCTACAAGGGGAAAAAAATAATCAAAATAGGATTAGAAGTGGAATTTGAGGAAAACAGGCAAAAGGGGTCCAGTTCAGGTAATAAACAAACTCAGAATAGAACAGACTGATCTGTGCACCACAGAAAACATAAACATGGAATCAGACATTGGACGATCCTGGATTCCAGTCACAGCCCTACTGTTTACTGTTTACCTAGCCTGTGCCAACAACATGCACCTCACATGCTCAGAGGAGTGGAAGTGTAAGCCAACAGCACATGAAAGCAAGCCCTCACAATGCCCAGCATGTGAATCGTCAGATTCAAATGAGAACCAAGTACAGCCCCACTGGGAGAGACCAGGCAAAGGAGAGCCCAGGAAGGCAAGTTAACTTCAAATCGTGTCATAGTGGACTAAAACTTTATTATGGAAGAGAGATCTCCAAGAGCACACTCTGAACGAGATGGTCTACCATGTAGAAAGTGGGTTGAAAAGGGTTCTGTAGACTGTAATGACAGCTCTCAGGAGGCTGAAACAGGAGGATCACAAATTCAAGGCCACCATGGGCTATGGAACAAGTCTCATGTTTTTACTATTTTGTACTTCTCCATTGTTTAGATTTTTAAATTTCTTTATTATATTTTTATTTCAGGGGTGTGTGGCTCAAGTGTGGCATTGCACAAGTATGGAGGTCAGAGGAAAACTCCCCGAAATAGGTTCTCTCCTTCCACCATCTGGGTCCTGGGATAGAACTGAGGTTGTTAGACTTAGTGGCAGATGCCTTTACCTGCTGCACCATTTCACCAGCCCTACATAGATCTTTCAGTCACAGATGTAGGCTATAAGGAGACAGTTGCAGTGCTAAGGATTTTCTGTCCCAGATTGCTGCCTTGGTAAACAACATTCTCCAGAGGGAGAATTGCTCACCCTGGTGGGGGAGAGTTGACGACTTTGGTAGAGCTGTGGCCAGGGAATTCAGACCCCAACTAGGCGCTTAACAGTCTCATACTGCTTTATCCAAAGCTCACTACAAATATTACCACCCACCATGCATCATGTCCTCGTTTGTTTCTCCACTGCAGTGACAAAATACTCTGACCACTGCCAACTTGGAGAGGAAAGGGTTTATTTGTCTTACATCTCCCACGTCACAGTTCATCAGGAAGCCCAAGGTAGGAACTCAGGGCAGGAACCTGGAGGCAGGTGCTGGAGCACAGGCCATGGAGGAACGCTGCTTACTGGCTTGCTCTCCTGGCCCCTGCTCAGCCTGCTTTCTTATGCAACACAGGCCCACCTGCCCAGGGATGGCACCACCCACAGTGGGCTGGGCCCTCCCACTTCACTCAACAATCAAGAAAATGCCCCTCAGACATGGCCACAGGCCAGTCCTATGGAGACAATTCCTCAATTGAGGCTCCCTCAACCCCGGTGTGTCAAGTTGACACTGAAGCTATCCAGCACACATCATCTCTTGAACAGGGCAGAACAGGAAGTAGTAAAGGGGATTGGGATACAAAGACTCAGAGAACAAAATTCTACTCTGAAATATCTCCAGTATTCTTAAGAAAATAAGACACACAGTTCAACTTATTCAATAAATATTTATTAAAGCTCACTTTGCAGTAAATTCTATGCTTGTTCATAGAAATGCAGATGGGAATCCAGCCCCAAGGATCCTCATAATGAATGTATTAGAACAGGAAGTATGAGCAATCAGGTGAATGAAATGTTTCCCACATAGAATGCACAATATTCTACATGAATTCAGAGAGGAATTAGGCAGGAGCTTGATTATGCATTGTTTATACTGCCTTGTACACACACCTCTCCTGCTCAAACTCCACAACATGTTTATGTTTCAGTTTGGGGATGTGCTACAAACAGACCTAAGAAAGAGAAGAAGCAGGCACTTGCTTGGTTTTGACCTGCAGAGGATGGGCCTTCAGTTTTTCTGAGTAAGGACAGCAAGACCAGGAAGATGGGACGCTGGAAACACAGCTGGCTATGGTGGTGTGCACCTGGTAACTTAGGAAGTTAAGTTGGTAAGAGATCTCCAGTTCAAGGCCAACTTGGGCTACTTAGCAAGCTACTGCCTCAGGAAACAACAGCACAAGCAACCAGGTAGTGACCAAAGGGTCTTCTATGGGGCGCAATATCATTGACTTATTTTCCACTTTTGAGTTGGTAGCTTCATCGTTACATAGATAACTCACAAGGAATTATTAAATCCTTTGTTCACAGCACATCCAATTTGCCTCAATTACATCTTCACTCTATAAGAATTTCTATCTTCCTTAGAAAAAGGAGAAATGAATGAGCAAAGAGCAGCTTTTGAGATGGGCGTTGTGGTGCCCACCTGTGATCCCAGCCCTCGGAAGGCAAGAGATTCCCCAAAGGTTCAAGGCTAGCCTGGTCTACTGAGTTCTAAGCCAGCTGTGGCTACATTGTCAAACCCCGTCTCGAGACGGAAAAAAAAAAGTTTTTCAGTTCATCATCAGACAATTTATGTACACTTTCCTCTTTTTTTTTTTGGTTCTAAAAAAATTATGTGAGCATTATTGTCACTTTTACTTAATGCAAAAATTGACATGCAGAATTGCAACTTGCTTGAGGGAACACAGTGATGAATTCAAAGTCAGATCTATTTAAGCACAAGGGGTTTGTGTGTGTGTGTGTGTTCCTTTTTTTAACTTAAAAAATTATTGAGAATTTCATACATGCATATAAGGTGTTTTGATCAAATCCACACCCACTCCCTCCCCTCCAATTCCTCCCATATCTCCCCATCACGTTTTTTCTGACAACTTCATGAACTCTTTCTTTCTTTTTATTGGGCTTTTGGCTACTCCAGCATTCCTCCCCTGTGAAAAGGTAACCCTAAAATCTTTTAGAGATTAGATAAAAGCTCCCAAATACTTTTGACATTGGCCTTTGGAGAGTATGCTGCTAAGAGGCCCGAAGACATTTTGACTTTTAGACAAGAAATTGGCTACTTTTCTTTGCGGTCTTTTTACCCTAACTGCCTAGCCAATTCCTATCTCTTATTCTTATCACACCATACTCTGAAGGAGTTACGGATAGGGAATCAGGATGCAGACCTCTGGCTTCTTCCATGCTGAACAGGGATGCAGGGTCAGGCAATTGGGATACCCCTTCAGTGGGTCTATCTAAAAGACTCCCAAATTGCATAACTCATATCTGTAGGGTGAAAAGAAAGTCCTTGGCTGGTGAATAGAAGTTGTGAAGGAGAAGTAAAGGCAAGAGTAATTACCATTACAAGTTCTAGACAAGGAACCAGAAAAAAGTCAGAACAGGGAAAATTTCAAATGTTCATATGAGTGTCCATTGGAATTTCTTAATGAGAGCTTCCCAAAGCATCCCTCTATTGGGTTCCTCTTTTTTCTTTCATCTGCCAAGGCTGGACGAGCACAGCGGTTTTTTGTTTTGTTTTTGAGATAGGGTCTCTTGTGTCCTGGGCTGGCCCCAGCTCAACAGGTAGAGAGGATAATTTGAACTTCTGATCTACCTGCCTCCACCCCCCAAGTGCTGCCATACCAGTGTTCATGCTGCTGGGGCTCGAACCCAGGGCTTCAAGTGTGCTAGGCAAGCACTGTACCAACTGAGTTCCAGCCCCAAGCACGTGAGTTGGAACACTGATTTACCATTATGCCCTACCACACTCACTTTAGATGTTCATGGTGAAGACAGTAATGATGACGGTGCTGGTGGAGAGGTGATGCTGGTGGGGTGAAAGAGCAGGACACTGCGATGCTGATGGATGCACAGAACTGTGATGCTGATGGATGCACAAAGTGACTTCTCAAGTTTCCAGAAGCAGAACCCAGACAATGTTAACAACCAACACAAGAGGGACCTGTAATACAAAGGGAAACAGAGCTGGTGTCTAGAGAAAGGCTCCTCACTCCTGAATCCCTGGAGAGATGCTGTCTGGCAACAGAGCCACAGCCTCCAAGGCAGCCTGGTCAGTGTCATGCTTTATCCTCAGCTCATCTGAAAGTCAACTGTTATCCCTCCATTAAATGTAAACGATGCAGTTTAGACTCCCACAAAATGACACTTGCCTAATCAGACATAGTTTTATGTATTATTTTCTTTTATTTACTTACTTGTTTTTTAGATTAAATACAGAAACTTAAATTTCATGAAAAAAATTGAAAGTAAGTCACCCTTAAATAAGACATCGGCACCTATTCTGCTTGGAAACAAGGAATATTCCAGGGCACTACCATGGAACACCCATCATTCCCACCAGGATGAAGGTAGTCAAACAAGGTCACAGTGCTTCAGCTGAGCCGAATGTCTGTAGGGCAGGGGGGAGGGGAAGGGAGTAGGAGCTGTCCTGTCTTCATGGGATAGAATGAGAAACAGATGGTCTCTGATTTCTAAGCCGGAAACTTTTTTTCTTTTGTGGAGGTGGGTGGTTGGTTTCTTGCTGATTGTAATCTGAACTGAAAACAAGGGATACAGATAACTAATTTCAAGTAACAGCTGGCGAGGCAGTGGCTGGACATCAAGCCAGCAGCACCCCTTGACTCGGCCCTTTGCCTCACTACCTTCCTGTCTAGTGGGGCCCTCCAGTCTCCGGCTCTGTCTAGGATGCTGACTTCGAGAGTTTCTGGTCCTGATGACCCGGGCTTGGTTGGGACTCTCAAAGACAGCCTTATTTGCAGAGTGATGCACACAGAGCCCCATGGGTTCTGCATGAAGCGGGATGGATGCTCTGGTTGTAAGAGCAAGAATTTTTATTGCCCAAGCTAGAGGTTATTTCCAGCTTGTTACCAGGCCATTTTTTCCAATTGTAGCATACCCAAAGTTAATTTCACAAACCTTCTCTTCCTGTCCTAAGTAAGTCTCTCTTTTTGAAAACTGATTTCAACAGCAGGGCACTGGCTTAGGCTTCTAGGCTCCCTATCTCAACCCCTTCCCATATATGAGCCGTTTTGCACCCTTCAGAAGGTAGTTCCAGATTCTCTAGAATCTAGTATTCCATGTTCAACTGCACAGCCAACATCCTATTCAGTCTCCCACCTGAGATTTTGTGGCATCAAAATCGGTCCTTCTAGAGAAGTGTAGAGGTGTGCTCCTGTAATCCCAGCACTCAGGAGGCAGAGGTATGTGAATTACCATTAGTTCAAAGCTAGGCTGGTCTACATAGTGAGTTCCAGGGCAGCGGGGGTGGGGGGGGAGGGAGAAGGAAGGAAGGAAGGAAGAAATCCTACATTTCTGAAAAATAGTACATATATTGCATTAGATCATAAATATTCCTTGAGAAATGAATGAATACAATTTTAGAAGAAAAAATACCTATGACCATCCAGAGTTGATATAATAATTTACTTTTACTATGGTTTGTAAAAATATATGTAAATAGAATTAGTTATGAATTGTTCTGGGTAGCGTTAGTTATCAACTTGGCACACCTGGGTAGAAGGAATCCAATTGAGGTAGAGCAACCTCCCCGGGTAGAGGCAATTGAGGAATTTTCTCCATTGCATTGGCCTGTGGCCATGTCTGTGGGGCATTTTCTTGATTGCTGAGTGATTTGGGAGGGCCCAGCCCACTGTGGGCGGTGCCACTCCTGTGCAGGTACTCCTATATCATATAAGAAGACAGGCTGGACACAGGCCAGGGGAGCAAGTCAGTGAGCAGCGGTCTTCCATGGTTTGTGCTTTAGCTCCTGCCTCCAGGTTCCTGCCCTGAGTTCCTGCCCTGACTTCGCTCAGTGATGAACAGTGACCTGGGAGATCTAAGATAAAATGAACTCTTTCCTCCCCAGCAAAAGAAAGTGACTAGGACATGAATGTTTTACATTGTTTCATATTAATAAAAATTTGAAAAGGGGGGGCTGGAGAGATGGCTCAGTGGTTAAGAACATTGTTCTTGTAGAAGACCCAGGTTCGAATCCCAGCACCCACATGGCGGCTAACAACTATCCATAACTGAAAGCATCTTCTGCCCTCTGAGGGCCATTGCACGACACAGATGCACTTACCTACATGTAGGCAATACACACATACACATAAAAAATAAAAATAATAAATATTTTTTTATTTTGAAAGGATATTAAATAAAAATATGGCTCTAAGCCAAGTATGGTAGTACAGACCTATAATCCAATCACTTGAGGGGGTGGATAAAAGCAGCAGGATTATCTCAAGTTTGAGGTCAGCCTGGGCTACATAGTGAGTACCAGGCTAGCCTAGCCAAGGTTATATAGCAAGACCCTGCCTGCAAGGCATGGTGGGGCATACCTATAATCTCAGCACTCACAAGGGTGGACCTTGGCAAGTTCAAGGCCAGTCTGGGCTAGATAATGAGACCCTGACTCAAAAACAAACAGCAGAATGATGGTTAAGATGATAACTTTTATATTATATATATTTTATCATTATAAAAGCTTTGGTGGGACTGAAGAGATGGCTCAGCAGTTAAGCGCTTTTATTGCTCTTCCAGAGGACCTAGTACCTTGACTATAACTCCAGCTCCAGGGGATCCAAAGCCTCTGGCCTCTGCAGATATCTGCACTCATGTGCACACAGACAGACACACACACATAGACACACACACACACAGAGACACACACACATACAGAGGCACAGAGGCACATAATTAAAAATCAAATATACTTTTTTAAATTTTGAAAAAGTATAATTTACAAATTATGGAAACCAGGAGTGATGGCTCACACCACTAATCCTAGCACTTGGGAGGTAAACATAAGCAAGTAAGAGGTCAAGTCACCCTTGACTACATGCTAAGGCAGGATTGCAAGTTTGAGACCCTGTCTCAAAAACAAACAATGGCTAAGAAGATGGCCTAGTGAGTAATAGTACTTGCTGTACAAGCTTGAGGACCAGAGTTCAAATCCCTACTACCCACATAAAAATCTTGGTGTGCCCATGCATGCACCTATAACCCCAGCACCGTGGGGGCCCGAGACATGAGGATCACTAGGGCCTTGCTGGCTGCCATCCTAGCCCTGGGCTCAGCGACAGACCCAGTCTCAAGGGAATAAGGTGGGAAGTGATAGAACATGAAACACAATGTCCTCTTCTGTTTGCACAGGCATGCACACACATGCATGCACATGTGCACATATATGACACACACACAAAAACAAATGAGTAAATAAATTTAAAAATAATGGCAAAGATTATTACAGAATTTTCAGCGCACTTAGACTATGCATATAAATTCCAGTTTGGATAATACTGGTATATAGACACCACTGCCAAGTAAATCCTCAAGGTTTGTTGTTGTTGTTGTTTGAAGACAAGTTTCACAATATAAACACTAACTTGATCTGTACCCAGGCTGACCTCAAACTTGCAGTGATCCTCCTGCCTGCCTCTAGGATGCTGAGATCATAGGAGTTTACCACCATGCATGCCCAGCAATCTTGTAGTGCTTTTTAAAAAAGACTTAGTTTTTATTTTAGATGTGTGCCTGAGTGTATGTGCCTGCACCATGTGTATGCAGACACATACATAGGCCAGAAGAGGGCCTTGTGTACCCTGGAACTGGAGTTATAGATGATTGTGAGGTGCTAATGTAGGTTCTGGGAAACAAACCACAGGTCCTCTGCAAGAGCAGCCAGTGCTCCTAACTGCTGAGCCTTCTCCTCAGTCCCTTACGATGACTCTTTAAATACCTTTCGTGCTTCTCATTACTTGCTAAGTCAACTCCATCTGGGGTCTGCCTTAGTCCATACATGCAGCTGCTCTCACAGAATACCCAAACTTGGGCTTGTTTGTTTTAGTGTCGTTGTTTGTTTGTTGTTTGTTTCTGAGACAGGGTTTCACTGTGTAGCCCAGGCTAGCCTTGTACTCATGGTAATTCTAGTGCCTCAGTGATGGAATTATAGGCATGCACTGCCGTATCTGGTAAGCCTGGACATTTACAAAAAACAGATTTGTGAGTTTTACAGTGGTGGAAGGAGAGGCGCCCACCACTGGGCTGGCCTCTGGTGTCTGCTGAGGTGGTATCCTCACCTGATAGACAGCAGAAGAGTAAACAGGAATGAGTTCTGTACCCTCCCATGAAAGAAAGGCACCAGGGATGTAGATGCCTAGCATGTGTGAGGCATTGGGTTCAATCCCCAGCACTTGAGGGGAATAAAGTAGACAAACATTAGCCGAACATGGTGGTGCTCAGGAGGCAGAGGCAGGAGGATTGCCCCAGCTTGAGACCAGCCGGGGCTTGTACCTACAGAGACCTTGTCTCAAAACCAAACAAAACCACAGCTGAGGATATAACTCAGTTGGTACAACACTTGCAGTACATTCATGAGGCCCAGGGTTTGACTGCCAGCACTGCTTAAAACCAAGCATGGTGCTGTACAACTGTAATCCCAGCACTTGGGAGGTGGAGGCAGGATGATTAGAAGTTCAAAGTCATCCTTGGCTATACAGCAAGTTCCTACATAGTGAGTTCAAGGCTAGCGTGGACTTCATTAGACCCTGTCTCAAAAATGCACCTCCCCTAGAAAGAAAGAAAGAAAGAAAGAAAGAAAGAAAGAAAGAAAGAAAGAAGGAAAGAAAGAAAGAAAGAAAGGAAGGAAGGAAGGGAGAGGAAGGAAGAGAGGAAGGAAGGAAGGAAGGAAGGAGGGAGGGAGGGAGGGAGGGAAGGAAGAGAAAGAAAGAAAGAAAGAAAGGAAGGAAGGAAGGAAGGAAGGAAGGAAGGAAGGAAGGAAGGAAAGAAAGAAAAAGAAAGCAAACTTACCTCATGCAAGGCCTTTTACCAGCAACGTTAATCTACTGGTGAGGGCAGAGCCCTTGTAACCTAACCATCCTCTATTAAGCTTGACCTCCCACCACTGTTGCATTGCAGACTAAGCTTCTACACTTGATTTTAGCCAAAAGGTCAGGAAGCAACTTGGGACTAAGTCTAACACATCAATTTGGGGGATACATTCAGACCACCCTGCTTCACTCAGCCAGATCTCTCTCTCTCTCTCTCTCTCTCTCTCTCTCTCTCTCTCTCCGTCCTTTCACCTCTCCCACATATTGCAAGGAACTGATCCCAGACGACAGTCCCTGCTCATCCCCCAGCTTTCCTCTTCCCCTTTGCACACCTGACCTCCAGCTGGCCAAGCCCTCAGGGCTGCTGAATGAAGTCCTTCCATTCATCAGCGGTGTTTCACGACGCATCGTCCTTCCGTGATCAATGATGTTCCAGCTAAACTGGATTTTTTTTTTCTCAAATATAGCTAATACTTTATTCTATTGCTATTATCATAATGTGACTACTTTCCCAGGTTTTGTTCATTTGTCTCTTATTCTGCTTTCTGGTCAGAATTTCTTAAGGAAACACTCTGGATGTTCACTGTGTTCACTGTGTAAGCCCAACCAGGTTTGGCAGAGAGCTGTGCAAAGTTGCTTTTATTGACTGAACAAGGCCAGAATAGGTTCTCTCTCTCTCTCTCTCTCTCTCTCTCTCTCTCTCTCTCTCTCCTCCCTGTTCACCACAGTTTAAACTTAAAATCCTCACTAGAGCTGGGCACGGTGAAACACATCTGTAATCCTAGCACTTGGTAGGCAGACATAAGACCTGGGTTCGAGGTCAGGTTGGACTATATAACAAGATCCTGTTTCCAAAACCTTTAGGATGGGGCAGCTTTTGCCATGGTGTCCTCCTTTCTGGGAGTCATCTTTCCTCAATTCCAGGTGGGGTGTCTCACCCATAAGCTCCCATAAAACTAAGACCCTCTTGCCAAAGGCACATCTCTTCCTGCACTGAAATTACCTGTCTCCTATCTGCCTTCAAGAATGCAGATGCACATTTCCAAGGCAGCAGTGGTGAGTCACAGATCACTGGACTGAACTGGAGTTTGGTTTATGAGTTACAGGGGTGATGGGGCTGAGAAGAGCAACTATATGACACAAGAGGAGGAAGAGAGCCCTAAGTACCATGTCAAGGAATGTGACTTCATCCTAAAGAGAATACTTCTAAAGAGTTCTTCGCTTGAGGGCGTGGAGAGATGGCTCAGCTGTTAACAGCATTGGTTGCTCTTGCAGAAGACCTGGGTTCAGTTCCCAGCACCCACATGGTAACTAACAACTGTCTGAAACTCCAGTTCCAGAGAATGTAATGCCCTCTTCTGGTTTCCATGGGTACTGCACCTACAGGTGCATTTAACATACAGGCAGGCAAAGCACTAATACACATGAAAAGAAATTTTAAAAAACTTAAAAGTTAGCCTGAGACAGGCACAACTTCATTTACAGCTTTGATTTCTTTCCCTGTATTTGGAATTTGAACCTAGAGCCTTCCCATGCTAGACAAATGTTCTCCCACCAAGCTACTCCCAGCCTTCTTTTTACTTTTTATTTTGAGACAGAGTCTCACTAAATTGTCTGAGCTATCCTTGAACTCAATGTAGCCTATAAAAACTTTGAACTTATCCTCCTGCCTCAGCCTTCTGAGCAGCTGATATTCTAAGCTCGAACAACCAGATCTAGCTCAGCTCTGACTTTAGAAAATGTTCTTCACCAGGGCCAGTGAGATGGCTCAGTGGGTAAAGGCACTTGCCATTAAGCCCAATGACTTGAGATTGATTCCCAGAACCCGCTTGGTGGAAGGACAGAATTCCCAAGGATTGTCCTCTGACCTCTGCACACATACTAATCAATCAATCAATCGATCGATGTAAAAATGTTTTAAATAAAATGTACCTTACAAAAGAGGTCAAGGCTAGCTTGTTCTCTGGCCAGGTAGTTTCCAGTCTCACTGATCTTGGGGTCACTGCATATTCTTGATCTCTTCTAATGCCAAAGAGGACAAGCCTTGGGTCCTTAGGTCCTTGTGGTAACAGTTATGTAATTAATGTGCTGATGGGGCCATAGAATGCTAATTAGTTCTTCTGGGACAGGAAAAGAGCAGAGGACATGGCCAGGGGTCAGGACCCCATACATAACTTCCATTTCAGTTGCAGCTAGCCATGGGAACTTGGGAGGACACCTCTCCTGCTGACTCACACACAGTACTGCTATGAAGCTCTAAAGCAAAATTACTTTGGGGCTCAGAGAAGAGTTTTCTCAGCCTAGAGTTAGAGACAGTTAGGGATAGTTGCATGATATAAGTAAAATCCGAACTGAGCCTTTATCCTACAGATCAGGGTGTCTTCATCTCCAGAGGCTCAGATGACAGTCATTTTTACTATTGTGTTTCTGTTTTTGTCCCACTCTCAGTAGAATGCCTTTTATGAATACACTATTATCTACAACTCTATCCTTAATTTAACTGATAACCTAAATTAATGGTCTTTTAAACACCAACACTGTGGGGTCTAGATTCATTTTCTGGCTATCTTAGTACAGATATAATAAACCTGTCTTAAAATACACAGGCTTATGATTAGCCGAGCCCACAACTGTTCTGTTGAGTTCAAGTCACATGGTGACATTTCCCAATTCTATCCTCGTAGCTCTGCAAGAAGGGAAGGTGCTACCACAATCAGAGAGCTAAGGGCCTCCATTCACATCAGTCTGGAAGCAAGATTTCTTCATTTAACTTCACAAGTGATTTTTAACTGTCTCCCAAGCACTGAAGGAAGTTACAGTTTTTCTAACAGAGTGATCAAATTCTCTCATGAAACTAAAGGCAATGGTTGGGTTGGAGAGGATTAATGGAAGGATGTTTTGAATAGAAACTCCAAATATTTCATAGGTAATTCTTTTTCTAGTTCTGTTAAGGTACAAATTTCAGATTTCTTCCAAGTAGCATTCTGCTTGGCCGCTATATAACTTCTATCCTGAGACAGACACAGACACAGAGGATAAAGGTCCAAGCTGTGGAATCCAGGTCTAGCACTTCCAAGCTTGCTCTCTCTTGCTCTCTTGCTCTTGCTCTCACTCTCTCATTCTTTCTGTCTCTATCTCTATCTCTCTGTCTCTGTCTCTATCTCTCTGTCTCTGTCTGTCTCTATCTCTCTGTCTCTCTGTCTTTGTCTCTCTGTCCCTGTCTCTGTCTCTATCTCTCTGTCTCTGTCTCTGTCTCTCTCTCTCTCTCTCTTCCTCCCTCTCTCTCTGTGTATGTGTGTATCAGGAGAACTCAGTGCACAGCAATTCTCACCTGTAAAGTGGAGTGTCCATAGTAGGAACTTCTCTGGAAGAATCGCATGGTTTGATAGCCATCAGACGAGTCTGTCATGTAGCACCCAAATCAAATGCCCAGGAAGTTATTGCTTCTTCCTTTTCCTCTTCTCTGTTTGTACAGTTCAAGTGTAACCGAGTTGAGCAGAAAAGAACTGAAGAAAACAAAGGACTAGACGTGCAGGGCCAGTCACGATCAGAGAATATACCCAGAAAGGAATTAAGATAAGTAGATTAGCAGGACAAGGTGGTGCATCCCAGAGACTGAGGCAGGAGGATCATGAGTTCCAGGCCGGCCTAAACTGCATAGTGACACCCTGTCTCAAAGCAAACAAAAGAGCTTGGAGTGTAGCTCAGTAGTAGAGTGTTTATCCTGCATGTGCAAAGCCTGGATTTAGTGCCCAGCACCTCAAAGAAAAAGATGAGCAGGATAAAGACTAAATCCAGTGTTAGATTAGCAGTAAAGGCCCAGAGAGAAAAGACATCAGCTGCCTTCCTTTGCTCCTTCCTGCCTGCCTCCAATTTAGCCTCCCTTGAAGGAAGTATAGACCCGAGGACATGCTGGCTTCTCAGCACCTTTCAGATAATAGAGGACCAGAGGAACCAGCTTGCAGGGTAGGGCACTCCAGTGGAGAGCCTGGCTGTGCAATTGGAAATGACTGGAGACTGCACCTAGACAATGTGGTCTTCCTCAATGGGAGGCAGCAGAGCACTCCTAGCACTTCTAGAATATTCTTCTGTTGTCTCTCCAAGAAGAGCTCTCCTA
Organism: Nannospalax galili; assembly: GCF_000622305.1. Taxonomy (NCBI): domain Eukaryota; kingdom Metazoa; phylum Chordata; class Mammalia; order Rodentia; family Spalacidae; genus Nannospalax; species Nannospalax galili. The sequence goes on from NW_008360328.1 coordinate 4,217,047, forward strand.
TGGGTTTGTTGTAGTTCACAGGGCATTTCATTTCTTACCAATATTTTGTCCTCAATAGCACCGTCTCCATTTCACAGGTGAAGAAGCTGGGGACCAGGGGCCAAGTGACTTGCCCAGGCTTGTACAACATGGAAGTCATAGAACCTCAACTAAACATCAAACTCGGTGTTTACTGTGAGACACCAAAAAGTGAGCACCAAACTGGACTTGGAGTCCAGGAAGCTGGCCTGATGGGAAGGGAAGACGGTCTGCCTGATTAATCTACCCACCCCATCAGCTCTTTCTCTTCCTCTTCCGAGTCTCTGTGGTCTCCCTGCAGAGGCCATCACACTGTCCCCCATCTGCTGCAGCCCTCATGACCACAGAGTCTTCCTACTTCACATCCTCCAATTGACCTACAAGCACAAACTCACTGGCTGAAAGGAAAGAGCTAAAAGAGCCAGGGCCTCTCCCTCCCTGCCTCTCTCCTTTCTCTTCTCATTCTTGGTCCTCCATTTTTATGTCTTCCATACACAGGCTTTTAAACCCCTTCAAGGTGAAGCAAAGGAGAAATGGCTCTGGGGAGAGGGGCTTTTTGGACTAGCTCCCATCCTTTCTGTTGGGCCCAGGAGGCTGGAATTTTCCAGGCATTTCAAGACATTTTTGTATTTCCCTTCCTTGCAGATCATGCCTGCAAAATCTGTTCCGGCTCTCTCTGCAATTGTTACTCCAGGGACCTCAGTAACAGGCAAAGAGCCATCCTTTCCAGGTGTCAATGAATAGAAACAGGAAAATGCAAGAATTCAGAGGTGAGGAGTCTGAGCTCAGTTTCTATCTGTTTCTACACTGTCTCCCTCCTCTTGTCCCTCCTCCCATCTATTTCAAGTATTACTGGTAGTCAGCGACCATGTGCCTATTGAGGACAGTCTGACTTTAAATATTGAGTCTTATAGTCAGGCCATGTAGCTGACATTGGGTTCAGAAAATATGACCCATTCATTTATAAGTGGCCATGGTCTCCAGGGGCCTTGCAAGGCCTGATTCAAACCAGATGTTTCTTGGGGGAAGAAAGCCAGCCTGGTTTGATCCCCTGGGCCTTCATTTCAGCAGCACGTGCTATGAGCTTATAGGAACTTCAATAATGAGGAGAGGCTGAGATACCTACTGACTTCTTTGCCCTCGAGATGTGTCTTAGCCAGCAGTAGAGACAGAAAATTGCCCAGAATATAAATGAGGCCATTTGAGGAGGCCTATCATGAAAGGCGATTCTATCCCTATTCCCTCATTTGTAAAAGGGAGACAGAATGGCAGACTTCCTGTAGTAAGGTGTGAATGTGACCACTGAAAAGCCTGCATGATGAGGGTTATTCCAATGCCGTTCAGAGCCCGCCTCTCAGGACCTCATCAACCTGACATGATGAACAAAGAAAGAAAGGAATGCCCAAATGAGTGAATGAATGAATGATGGGCTGGTTTCTTTACAATCTGAATGGAGTGATAGGCTGTCTTGCCTCTTGTAAGATGTTACAGCTTATATTTTATTTTATTTTATTTCCAGTTTTATTTTAATCTTCATATCCCTTACGTAGCATACTTGAAAAAAAAAATTTTTTTGCAGACCAGTTCCAGAATTTCCCAAGGTGAATTGGGTCAGAAGTAGTACAGTAAGATTAGAACTCAGGTCTTCAGCTGAGTTCCACTGTCTGGTTCCACTGTCACTTCTAAAGGGCTTATCTGCTTCCTGATGGATGGTCAAGTGTCAGTTTGAGCATCACCTCCTCCTTTAGCATCATATAGTTTGACATGATCTTATCTGCCATTGCTAGGTTATCTGTTAGCTATTCGGCATGCTGAGCTCTGTACTGGATTTGACCTCCATCACTTAATAAAACAATCATAACAGACTTATGAAGATGGTCCGTTTTCATCTTTATTTGACCTGTGCTAAAGTGGAAGTTCATGGAATTTAAATTACTTCCTAGCTTAAACAGCATAGCAGTTACTCTTGGTAGGAGTCAGATCTCTGACTGTACCATCCACACTTTTAAATGCAGTCTGCTCTCAGTATCCAGGGATTCAACTGATGATCAAAAATACTTGAGATGGCCATAGTGGCATACACCTTTAATCCCAGCACTTGGGAAGCAGAGGCAGGTAGGTTTCTGTGAGTTTGAGGCCAGCTTTATCTACATAGTGAGTTTCAGGCCAGCCAGGGCTACATAGTGAGACCGTGTCTCAAAAGAAAAAAAAAAAAATCTGAAAAGAAAGAAATCTGTATTCAACATACGTAGACTTTTTTCTCGCCCTAATTCCCTAAAGGATATGGTATAATAACCATTTATGTAACAGGCACTTGGAAACAATTTTTGCTAAAAAACACTGACTCCTCACATGGACCCACAAGCCAAAGTCACACAAATAAGTGTTGTCCTTAACCTGCAGTCACTTCAGATTCCAGGAACAGCAAAAGCCTCACAGGGCAGCCTTACCCCAGACAAGGGCAATCAGCTATGAGTGTGAGGCTGCACCTGGAGCAGAGTGACTACCTTGTAGAAACCAGATCGATCCACTCAAGCACGGCAGTTATGATGGTAACAGCTTCTTGGGGCCACCAGGCAAGCCAGAGCTGGGACAATGATCAGCTAGACCATGTCTTGATCAGAACTGCTTAGCCATGCATACCTCTTGCCCTAGTACCAACTCTTCCTCTTCTTAACCCCAAAGCTTCTATAGCCTCCTGTTTGTAAGTGTGTTGTGATTGTTTTTTTAAATGATGGAGGTCAAATTCAGGACAGAGCTCAGCATACTGAACAGCTAACAGACAACACAGCAATAGCAAATAAGATCATGTCAAACTATATGATACTAAATAAGATGCAGAAAATAAAGCTTCAGGGTAGCCTGAAGACTGATTTTGGAGTCATTGAGTCCACTTATCTGTTCTTCCCCATGTAGCCATGCTAATTAAGTCTCCTTTTTCTACTTTCACTATTACTCATCTCTTTAATTGACATTTGGGGATGGGTAGCCAAACCTAGCATGTTTGGACTATGGGAGCCTAGGTTTTTGCCCTAAAACTCCAGTTGCATTTATGTTGTGCAAAGCATATTAAATAATCTAGTGGTTAAATATATGTTAATTTTTAGCTAGTATTTTTTTAAATTAATATATATCTGCTACAATATCTCCTAAGAAAATTGGTAGCAACCTAATCTCTACCAGTGTCAGGACTGAGAATCGCAGGCATCCGTGATATAATGGATAGTTGCAATAAAGGAATGATTCCAGGCTTCTTTTCAGGATAATGGAGATCGCAACACTTGGGCCTCATTAATATCTGACTTGAAAATGCCCATCCTCATTCTTCTCAAGAGCTGTTAGTGAAGATCATCTCACCAACAGCACATGCCGATCATGAGGAGGAGACGTGTATTGGGAATGAAAGGCGGTAAACAATCTCCAGCCAAGTGGCTGGCCATCTATCAAATGACAGCATTGACTGTAAATTCTTGGAGATAAACAATAGCAGAAGGCACTTGGCTTACATCCTCTGATACTTAGCTGACACAGTGTAGGGTAAATTCCAACTGCCTAAGTCTTGTTCTTCTCATCCATGAAATAAGGAAAACAAACCCATACTTAACAAGGATGTTGGAAGAATTCAGTGAAATTCTGTGTATAAACTACCTGATTCTGGGACTGGAGAAATGGATCAGCTGTTAAGAGCACGTACTGCTTTTGCAGAGGGGTGGGAGTTCAGTTCCCCAGCAGGTGGCTTACTTGTAACTCCAGCTCTAGGATGCCCTCTTCTGGCCTCTGAAAACACCTGCACTCACACACACACACACACACACATACACACACACACACACACACAATTTAAAATAAAATAAACAACAAAAATATATCTTATGTATACTTGATGGAATGTGATCTTTAATCTCCCCCTTTCTCTCCTGTTAAGAACAATGTACTGGTCCATATAGAAGATGTGATTATAAAATAAAGGAGATCAACACTACAAGTTACTACACTGGAATATAAGCTATGAAATTAATGTTTCCCGGCCGGCAGTCTGTCTTAGGAAGCTGCCCACTTTGCCTAGCTGTGCTGTTTGCTCAAACAGTTTTGAAATGCTTCTCTTTGCCAGTCAGATCCCCATGCAGAAACCATGGGCAGGAAATAAGTCAATGATCTGTTATCCATCATCACCATTGCCAGCTGTTACTCATCCTGAGCAAGTGAATGAGTGACTTTTCATAGCAGAGTGGCAGATGAGAGCCAGCCGAGGCACTAGCACCCCTCCACAGAGTGGCCATTCAGTTCTCAGATCGAGTGTCACTCAGCTTCCCAGAACTTTTTCCAGATAAGCTCAGAGCACTTGTGGCCAACTTCACCACAAGCTGCTTTGTAAATGGAGAAGTGTACTGGCTCCCAGCAACTGCGTGCATTAGTCACAGAAGGCCAGGGATAGTGACATTCCTGAAAACAAGGAACCAGAAATAGAATTAGAAATATCTAGGGCACTCTTTCCTCTAGAGAGAGGTTTAAGCACTAGCACTTGGGGGAGGGGTAGTGCAATCAGGCAAACATGGAAGAGAGGCAAACCCATTTCAGGGAAAAGGGCTGCCCAAAGAGACCTCGCATAAAGAAAAGCTGGTTTTCACTGAGAGCTCGCTGAGGAGGAGCCACTTTGCTTGGATTTGGACGGTCAGCCATGTTGATATTCCTATAGTGATTGCTGACTGGGTCATCAGTCTTACGAGAAACCTGTGTGGCGATATGGAAGAGAAAAAGGGCAGGAACCCGTGGCCAAGCTGCCCACTAGCTCTGGGTCTCAGAGCTCTTGCTCCCTGTGCTAGAGATTCTCCTAGGGAGAGAAGAAGATCTGGGTGCCTGGTTTCAGCTCTGGCTGTGCTAGCTACTGGGTGGCCCTAAATGCCCCCTGATTTGTATCTTTCCTACAAATGCATGGATACTCTTGGGAAGAAACCTGCCATCTTTTTTAAATTCAAAGAATTAACTACAATTCTACAGTCTTCTTCTTTCCTTCCTTCCTTCTTTCTTTTTTTCTCTCTCTCCTTCCTCCCTCCCTCCCTCACTTCCTTTGACACAGGGTGTCATATAGCCCAGGCTAGCCTCAAACTAGCTATGTAGCCAAGAATGACCTTGAACTTCTGATCCTCCATCCTCCACCCCTGGAGTGTTGGGATTATAGTTATTGACTACCATGTCCATTTATGCTTTGCTGGGGATTGAACCCAGGACCTTCTGTTTGTCAGGCAAGCACTCTACCAACTGAGTTCTACCACCTCTACCAACAATGTCTCAATTTAAAAAGTTTTTGAACATTTTCCCAAACCCACAGAGAGTTGCAACAACAGTTCAGTGAATGCCCATGTGTCCATTCACAGAGATTCAGCAAGTGCTTGCCATCTGACCCTCCTTCACGCCCCCTAGATTTACACCCACACTTCCCTTCAGCTAGACCTGAAAGTGGCTTGTCATAGCATGCCATCTCACACTTATAAATGTCGGTCTTGCGTCTCCCTAGAACAAAAGCATTCTTTATCATCACCACCTCTACAAAGATCCTCATCAGCACACCAGCAGCTGATGTTGAGTCCAAGTTTCACTTTCTCAAAATGTCCCTTTTAGTGATTGTTTATTATTTCTTAGGTCCAATAGCCAGCCAAAGTTTAAGCACCACATTGGGCTGCTTTGCCTTTCCAGTTTTCTGTTTTCTCTGATATAGAACATTCCATTTTCTTCTGCTGTTTATGACTTGGCATCCTCCATAGGATGTCTTGCCATATATCCCGAGTTCTGGATAGATGACTATTTCTTTGGCTGCGTTCGGGTACCATTTCTGACAAGCACATCATGATGGGTACCTCCCTCTGAGTCTCACATAGGGAGTCACATGTCAGCCAACCTGAAGCAGGGAGATCGATTCTCTAGTTACCCTTTCACCAACAACATTCTCCCTATTGTGGCTTTTAACTGAGTTTCCCACCAAAGGTGGCCTAACTGAGGCTTTTCTAATGCTCACTTTGTTTCTGGGTTTAATTGTTAGTACTTTTCCCTTTCCCCTTTCTTTATCATTTAACATATCATTATGAGTTTATGGACTTTTTGAGCTGTTATAATACAATAAAATCATTTGAAAGCAAGGATAGGGATGTGAGCCAGGTAGAGCAGTGTGGCAGTGCACTCCCAAAACCTCAGGAATTTGAGAGGCTGAGGCAAGAGGATTATGACTTATAGGCCAGCCTGAGCTACATAGGAAAGACTGTCTCAAGAAACAACAACCAAAAAAAACAAGGCTGATGAGATGACTCAGTGAATAAAGGGGCTTGCTGTCAAGCCCTGACAACCTGAGCTTGATCCCAGGACCCACATGGTAGAAAGAGAGACCCAACTCTTAACAAGTTTTCCTCTGAACTTTCTCTCTCTCTCTCTCTCTCTCTCTCTCTCTCTCTCTCTCTCTCTCTCTCTCTCTCTCTCTCTCTCTCTCTCTCTCTCTCTCTCTCACACACACACACACACACACACACCAAATAAAAAATGTAATAAAAAAAACAAATAAATAGCTGGGCATGGTGGTGTAAATCTATAATCTCAGCATTTGGGAGGTAGAGGGAGGAAAATCAGGAGTTTCCAAGGTTATACTCAGTTACATACTAAGTCTGAGGCCAGTCTGGGTTACCGGAGACCCTGTATCAAAAAACAAAAACAAGTAAGTTAATTAATTAATTAATTAATAGAGTTTGGCTGTGGTAACTCTCTCAAGCTGGTTCCTATGACTTTTATATAATCTCATTAATCTTGGGACAATTAGCTACTTTCTGGTGATTTTAAGCCAAACTTCAGCTTTCACTGCTATCTATAAAAGAAAATAAGTTAAAATGTTACAGTTCGGCTGGTCCCTTCTATTTGAAGTGCTTTTTCCTTCCTTTATAGTTGAGGTCTCTGTATGTAGCTCAGGCAGGAGTAGAACTTCCAAGAGCTGAAATCCCAGGCACGCATGTTACAACTGGCCGATTTTCTTGTTTTGACATTAATTTTATAAATATTTATAAATATTTAACTCTCTCTCCTCTTTGTGGTGTGTGTGTGTGTGTGTGTGTGTGTGTGTGTGTGTGTGTGTGTTCATCTGTGAAAGCAGGTCAGAGGACAACCTCAAATGCCAGTTCTCACCTTCTATCTTGTTTGAGACAGGCTCTCCTGTGTTCGCAGCTGCGTATTCCAGGCTAGCTGGCCTGCAGGCGTTTTAGGATTGTGTCTAAGGATTGTGTCTCTGCCTCCCATCTTGCTGTAGGAGTACTAGGATTATAGGCACTGCTACCATGCCCAACTTTACATGGGTGCTGGGAATTCAAACTCAGGTCCTTATGATAATGCAGCAAGTGCCTTATCCACGGAGCCATCTCTTGATCCTGTAAACTTTTTTTTTTCTTTTCAGACTGCATCTCATGTATGCCAGGCTGGCCTCAAACTCACTATGTAGCCAAGGGTGCCCAAGTGCTGGGATTGCAGGTGTGTGACAGCATGCCCAATTTAGGTGGTGCTGAAGATAAAACTGGTAGATTTGTGCGTACTAGGCCAATGCTCTTATCAACTGAGCTACATTCCCAGCCCTTGTCATTAACTTTATGATTAAAATCTCTTACTGTATTTCTTCTAAAATTAAAAAAAAAAACATTTAAATTTGAAAAGAAAAAAGAAAAACAGCATGTTGTGAATGATTTTGTGAGACTACAGTCTTTAAAATGAGTTCTAAAGGCAGGTATGGACTGAAGGATTGAAGAGTTCGTGCCAGCCTAGGTTACACAGTGAGATCCTTTCTCAATAGCTCCTCACTCCACACTCCCAATAAAAAAGCACTCTGAAAGCCAAGTGTGGTGATACACACCTCTGTAGTTCTAGCACTTGGGAGGCTAAGGAAGGAGGATCACCAAGTTGAGGCCAGTTTGGACTACAGAATGTGACTCTGTCTCAAAAAAAGCGAGAGCTCTTCATAGCTGGGTTTTTTGGAAGATACCCAGATACTTGAAAGACTTTAGCTACACACTGAAGACTAGATAGTGTTTGGAGAAGTAATTGATTTGTTCTGGGACCCAAGTGGTCCAATCCTTGAGTAGGGCTGCAGTGCTCAGTAGGGTGGCCAATCTAGACAGACGTCAGCTGTGGATCTATTACCCAACAAGAAGTCTGGGTCTGTAGCAGTCCAAATTCTGCAGCATGGTGTAGCATTGCACTGCCTCCTTCTCCATACCCCCACTCCTCAGATTTTTGCCAACTGGGTCTTCAGGGGTGACCTGGTCTCCCCAATGACTGTTTAGGCCTGATAGCTCCTCTGCTTGGAACATGTAAAATTTGCTTGTTTGTTTACAGTTTTTGAGGCAGATTCTCACTATGTAGCACTGACTGATCTGGAGTTCACCGTATAGATCAGATTGCCCTCAAACTTGCAGCAATCCTCCTGCCTCCTTACTGCTGGATTACAGGCATGTGCCGTCATGCCCAATGGAACATACTCTCTCCTTCTCTTTCTCCTCAGTCTTCCCTCATCTGCTCCCCTGCTCTTCACCAATGACCATCCATTCATCTTTCAGGGTCCAGCAGAGCTAGCCTTTGCCCTGAACACACTTTCCCAGTCATCCTCCTACACTGCTCCTAGAGCTGTCTGGACAACCCACCAAGTCTCTTACACATCCCTTGCCATGTCATAGTAACTCCTGTTTCCTGTTAGATATCGTAATCCTTGAAGCCACGCTGAGCTTTGAGTTCACACAATGAGATAGCAGCTATCCAGTCATTGTGGAAGAGAAATAGGAGGACCAAAAAAATTGTTTTAATCATTAATAAGTTTAGTAAAGGTTACTTCAATGTCAGAGTCAATGAAGCTCTTTATATGTGTGTAACATCAGCATTCTTGATTGACAGGTGAGTTTAAATAGTCCTGTGGTTCATTTCACAGCACAACTAAATGAATTGTCTACTGAAATGAATTGCCTATAAAAAAAAGTTTCAATCAATACTAGTCATTTAAGGTTCGTTATAGTGTGCCTTCAACCTGAATTCCGATATCTTTGTCTCTAATGCTTGTTCTACCATGGAGGAAGCATATGAGCTTGGTCAAGTTTTAGCACCTCTCTGAACCCAGACCGTCTTTCAGTTAAAGGCCAATACAGATATCTGTTTGGCACAGTGTGGTTGATGGTACAAAATAATATGTGAAAGCCCTCATAGGCAGTGACCACCCAACCTGTTTAATAGTTTTTATCCAAGGACTATGGTGAGCAGAGTAAGAAAGCAAGACGGGGGATACAGAAAATCAGCAGCAGCAAACACTTTCATTTTGAGACAGTCTTTCTATGTAGCCCAAGCTAGCCTCACACTTTCCATCCTCCTGCCTCAGCTTCTGTCCTAGTAACATCCTCCATCAACTTGACATAAGCCTAGAGTCATCTGGGAAGAATTTCTAAGATCAGACTAGCCTGTGGAAATGTCTGTGGGGCATTTTTTTTAAGTGCTAAATTACATAGATGGGCCCAGCCCGCTGTCAGCAGTAAGGTCCACTGGCAGGTAGCTGAGCAGGCCAAAAGGACCACGCCTGTAAGTAGTGCTCCCCTATGACCTCTGCTTCAAGCTCCTGCCTGGAGTTCCTGCCTTTGCCTCCCTGATGATGGACTGAAAAGTGTAAGATGACTAAACTCTTTCCTCCCCAACTTGCTTTTGGCTGTGGTGTTTATGACAGCAACAGAAAGCAAACTAGAACAGTTTCCCTGGTGTTTGAATTACAGATGTGGACCGCCACACCCAGACAGGCAAGCACTGGCTAATCCTGGGCATGGTGCTATGCTCTATGTGACCAACTCATTTAACTCTTTCTCACACAGGCACACTTCTTAGATTCTTTGTCTCCCAGCTGCTTCTGCTCACGAGTACACTTTGCCTTCTCACACCCTAACTCCCTGGACCAGAGGGAAGAAGCCCTAAGGAGTCATTTGTCAATTCCCTTGGTGTAAATTCTCCCACCGTGACTGATTCCAGGCTGCTCTAATCTCCTAATGTAACCCCAGCTCCAAAGTCCCTGAATGTTTCACAACAGTCTCCAGCAGCTCACCCCTGCCTCTCTTCCTTCTCCAGCCTTCAAAGCTTCAGCTGAATGACCATTTTCATTCTTTTGCACTTTGCCAGCTAGGAGACCATGAACTGTGTGCCTGCTACCTACCTAATAGCCTCTCTTAAGCATCTTCATCTCACTGCCTGTTTATCAATTATCCAGATCTTAGCTCTCCTCTGACCTCCACACAGGAAAGAGCTCCCCACTTGGGTCCACTCATTAGCACATCATCCTGTTTGCTCTCCTCACAGCACTTACTGTGGAGAATTGGTGTTTTTCCCCTTTCCTGTCTGTCTCCAGGAGACTGTGGGATTCTTGAGAATGGGGGCTGTATCTTCTTCATTTCTGTGTTCCCATAGCACAATTCAGTGGGTGAATAAACTTGTTCAAAGTCACATAGCAAATAACGAAGAACAGCAGTCAAGCACAGGGACCTAGACTTTCTTTGTTAACTTAGTCATCAAGCGGCCTTTTGGATAGTCCAGACCTTGTAGCCCCCAGCAACTATGATAGAAAGGGCCCTCTTCTGTTGATGGGAAGATAAATGGGTGTAACCACTTTGGAAAGATTTCTGTCTTACAAAGCTATTCTAGCCCCAGGGATGCACCCAAAAGTGAGTCTTCACATATGCAACCAGAGGCGTGTGAAGAATGTTCCTAAGAGCAGAGTCATCGCTGATTGTGGTTGTACATACCTTTAATCCCAGTACTCCTGAGGCAGAGGGCAAGCAGGTCTCTGTGAGATCAAGGCCAGCTTGGTCAATATAGCAAGTTTCAGGCCAGCTAGGCCTACAAAGTAAGAGTCTATCTTTAAAAAAAAAAATTTTTTTTTGAGAGAGTCACCCTGTAGTCCCAGCTGGCCTGGAACTCACTAATGTAGACCAGGCTGGCCTCAAACTCACAGAGATCTGCCTGCCTCTGCCTCTTGAGTGCTGGGATTAAAGGTGTGTGCCCCCCACCCCCATTCCCTGCCAGGCCTTTATTCATTACTTTTATGTGTATGAGTGTATTACCTGCATGTGTATAAGTGCACTCATGTCATACAATGCCTGAAGAAGTCACAAGACCTCATTGGATCCCCTGGAACTGGAGTTATGGATGGTTGTTAGTCACCATGTGGGTGCTGGGAATCGAACCCAGATCCTCTATAAGAGTAGTCAATATTCTTAACCACTGAGCCATCTCTCCAGCCTCAAGATCCTATCTTTGAAAAAAAAATTAGAACTCCAGATATCTATTATTAGTAATTCCACTAAAGTACAATATGAGAATGTGGCCAGTGAACTGCCTACTATTAAACAAAATCCAGAGCTAGGGAGATGGCTCAGTGTGTGAAATGCTTGCTGCACAAACATTAATACCTGAGTTTGGATCCCCAGGGCCCACATGAATCAGATGTGGCAGTATGCACAGTGCTGGGAGGTGGGCCCACAGAGACAGGTGGAGCCTGTCTCCTATCGCTGGCCCCATCTAGTTGAAACAACCAGCTCCAGGTTCAGTGAAAGACCTTGTCTCAAAAAATAAGATGGAGAGTGACAGAGAAAGACACCTGATGTTGATCTATGATGTCCATACTTATGTCCACACATGTATATACTATATACCCTCATGTATTACACACACACATATTCACACATACACATACATGTACACACAGGTGTCAAATAATATGCTTTTATACTTGACCTTAGCCAAATTGTCCCAAAAGTGATTATATACTTTTATTATATTAAAACATCTGAAACAAGAATAAATACATCTAAACAATATTGAATGTAGTGGTATGTGCCTGTAATTTCAGTATTTGGAAGGCTGAAGCAGGAGGATCTAGAATTTGGGGCCAGCCTGGGCTATGTAGTAAGATGCTGCATCAAACAACGAAAACCAACCAAAAATAAATAAATAAATAAGTTTAGGCATACTTTTTAGGACTATTTATAGATTCATAAAACTATATAAAAGGAAAACAAGGAAACCATAAACACAGGGCACAGAAAGAAGGCATCTGGGTGTTGAGAGATAGAGATATTAAAAATGAAATGATTAGTGGTGGTCCAAGCTTATAATCCCAGCAGTAGGGAAGGAGTCAGAGGCAGGAGGATCACCTCAAGGGTACCCTGGGCTACACAGAGTGAGAGCCTGTTTCAACTGCCCACTTCTCCCAAAATGGACTGACTAAATAATTAGCTAAACTAGGTGTGATGGCAGGCACCCAATACTTGGAAGGGAGAGACAGGAAGATCATGAGTTCAAAGACAGCCTAAACTAAAAAAATTAATCCAGGTATGGTGGCAAAACACATGTAATCCTAGAACTTGGGAGGTGAGGTAGAAAGATCAAGATTTTAAGGATAGTCTCAGGTACATAGTGAATTTGTAGCCCAACCTGAGATACATGATTGTTTGTGAGAGAGAGCGAGAGCAAGAGTGAGAGAGAAAAAGAGAGGGAGAGAAAAAAAAAGAGAGAAGTTAAGTACCTGTAAGTGTGCCTTGTATGGCTAATCTAGTTTTTGGTTCCCAAGGTCTAACTAAACAAAGTACATAAATGTCATGAGACTAGAACAGTAGATCCAGAAAAATATCCCACCAAACATATGGCCACTTGCTTAAGACTTTTAGATTTATGATTCCTTTAATCATCACAGACACCTCTTGAAATATTTTTTCTACTTGAAAGATGAAGAAACCCAGGTAAATTATTTTGCTTATTTCCCCAAACGTAAAAAAACTAACT
>NW_008360328.1:4230343-4265559 GCF_000622305.1 Nannospalax galili
CCTGTCTCAACAAAATGAAAATAAAACCCCACAAAACAACAACAAAACAAAACCAAACCAAACAACAAACAAATGAACAAAAGCATAAATAGACACTTTCTAGGGTGTTTGGGGGAGGTAGGAGGTGGGTCAGATTTGATGTGGGAAGGGGTAACTAAAGATTTTTTTCAACTTCCAACAGGTACCTGGAAGTTCTACCTGTGGCTTGGCAGAAGGGAATTTTCCTTACATTAGCAGGGTCTTGCTCTGGCCTCTTCTTGGCTCCCAGCCCTCTGTTCTTTGTCAAATGAATGCAGATGAGATACAGAGTGCAGTGTAGAAGACAGAGGTTTTTTTTGTTTTGTTTTTTTTACAGAGTATTACAGGGCACTCTGAAGCCTACACGAGCAAGCAGTGAGCCCAACACCCATTGTGGAGGAAAACACAGAGTGAGGAGACAGTGGCCAGAGAAACCTGTATGCTGACTTCCATGCCAAGGGAGGTTCCTTACTACTTTATAAAATCTCTGGAACAGGCAGCGTCCTGAAGGGCGTTCTCCTGTCCAGGTGATTGATAAGTCCATTTGGATGAACTCTTGAAGGACAGGATAATGATATGTCTTTGCTCTTTAGCAGAAAGCTTCTGGTCAGATAGGAATCTTGTAGTATTTGGGGGTTTTGATATTTTGGAATTTCTTGTCTTGTTTTTTTGAGACAGGGCTTCATGTTGCCCATATTAACCTTAAACTATCACTTAGGTGCAGATAACCTTAAACTCCCAATCCTTCTTCCTCTACCACCTCCCAAGTACTAGGATTTTCGGCATGTGCTACCATGCCTGGTTCTAATAATCTTTTGAGTAGTTTAGACTGTCATGTTCATCTAGGTCTGGAGACACAACTCAGATCCCATTCTTGTGACCAGTAATCAAAGTCCTGCAGGTTTAGTTCCTGGTTTTTGCAGCCCACTTCTTAGGAATTGACATAGAGTCTTCTATAGTGCAGTCTTATCTCAAATTCACTATGTAGTCAAGGCTAGCCTTGATCTCCTGATCTTCCTCCCTCTTTTATCCAAGTGCTAGGATTATAGGCATGTGCCACCATACCTGTCCACATGATTTTTTTTAGATAGTCTCACATATCTCAAGCTGACCTCAAACTCACTGTATAACTGAGAATGACCTTCAACTTTATTCTACCTTTACCTTAAGAGTGCTGGTGTTACAAGTATGTACCATACTTGGTTTTATGTGATACTGAGAATAAACCCAGGGTTTTGTGCATGATGTGTGAGCACTCTATCACCTGAGCTACATCCCCAGCCCCTACAAGCTGTTTTTGAGGAAAAAGTCCATCTTCAATGACCTTCAAGCCTATTAATAATATCTGGCCAGCTACCTAACATTAACTCAGACTTTCCTAGATTAAAAGTAATTTCTTTTTTTAAATAATTTTTATTTGTTATTTTTATGTGTATGAGTGTATTGCCTGCATGTATGAGTGCACCTGTGTCATGCAATACCTCAGAGGTCAGAAGGCTTTGGATTCCCCTGGAACTATATTTATGTCACATATGTATAAATTGGAAAGCTATAACAGCAGTAGACATAGTTGTACAAAGGTTCATACAAATGCACTTTATATACTTTATATAATTATAAAGTAACTTGCATATAAACAATTATATTCAAGGAACAGGTGATTCAGGGTAGTCTAGATCCGTGGTGCCAAGCAATGGTCATCTCTACTTAGCTCAAAAAAATTGTAACAACTACAAATAAATAATAATTTTATTCAAAATTAGTTCTTGCTTAAGAATTTCCTTAATATCACTCTATTTTTAAGTAATTAATTTTGCTTCTTTTCATTTTATTTATTTATTTTATGTGTATGTGTGTCATCTCTGCATGCAAGTGCACACACGTCATGCAATGCCCACAAAGGCCAGAAGAGGGCGTCGGGTCCCCTTGAATTCGAGTTACAGATGCTTAGCCACCATGTGGGTGCTGGGAATCGAACCTATATCTCTAGAAGAGCAGCCAGTGCTTTTAACCACTGAACCATCTCTCCAGCCCCTTTATTTTGTTGTTGTTTTTTTAAGACAGGGTCTCACTATGTGGCTCAGGCTGGCGGTGTCATAAAAAAGTTTTTAATAAGGTCTCTTGGTCGATGACTATTGTTTTGAGGTTTTTTAATTAAAGAGTTTTTTCTTTCATATCTAGCTTTATAAGGCTATTCACTTTTAGACTCCTTAAAAATAATATGTAAGTTATGTTGCCTGTACATATCTTTTTGCATACAAAAAGTAAGTCTTATAAGAAGAGGGAGAAGGTTTTTTTTTCTTTAGCTTATACTGTTTCTTTCACAATGCATCTATTGTTATGTGGCGAATCGGGGACAAAGACCCTAAGGCAGAGTACTCTTCCCTATACAGAAGAAAGTGGAGATGGAGAGAGGATCTTCTAGATGATTCCAAAATAGACACTCAGAGATGTGAGAAAAAAAAAAAAACCAGAACCAAATAAATAACAAAAACAGTTGCCTTTCTCCTCTTCCTATTGTAACCAAGAAAAATATCTTAATTTCTTTTTTATTATGTGAGAAAAGAGATGTAAGATTTTGGGGGCTGGAGAGATGGCTCAGGAGTTTAGTGTTTGCGCACCACAAGGACCAGAGTTCAGATCCCAGCCTGCACGTAGCAAGATTGGTATCATGAGTACCTAAACCCCAGAACCAAAGGAGGGGAGACAGGAGGATTGCTGGGCCTAACTGAGAAAACATGAGCCCTAATTTCAAGGAGAGACCTTGCCTAAAAGGAAAATGCAGAGAGTGAGGGTGGAGGATACTTGATACCCCTTTCTGGCCTCAACATACACTTGAGCACACATAGCACACACCTGTATACACACATGCGCTCATGCACGCACGCACGCACGCACGCACGCACAATCGTTCACACATAGGGACATATACAGTCACACAAATAAGTAAATCTAAAAGTGGGGACTTTCTATTGGGCTGGGTTGGTTGATGCTCCAAGGTTATAGCCTTAACTTTTCCTAGTGTGTAACTTGTCTTCACAGATTAAACAACAATCCAGAATGCATATGCTACAATAGATTTTTTTCATGTACCCAGCACTGTGTCAAGTCTTAGGCACAAATTTAAGATGATGTAGTTAGTCATCTCTAGGTCCCTAGAACTGGCCTAGTTGTGTTACCAGTTCTTGGTTGGTTTGTTTATTTGTTTATAAGACAGAGTCTCTCTCTGTGGCTTGGCTGACCTAGAACTTGCACTGTAGAGCAGTCTGGCCTCAAACTCAAAGCAATCCTCTAGCTTTAGCCTCCGAAGTGCTGAAATTACAGGCTATTCTACCAAAGTCAGATACCACTCCTACTCTTTGTTTGTTTGTGAGACAGGATCTTCCATGGCCCGGGTGAACTGGAACCCAGCATGTGTCACAGGCCGGCCTTGAACCCTTCTGCTGCCTCCACCTCTAGCGTACTGGGGTTTATGTGTCCTCATGTGTGGTTCCTTTCCCATTCTTGACTGAGAATAGAGGTCACTTGATTTCCTTATTTCATTCTGTAATTTTGAGAGGGGAAAATGACCCAGTTTGAGATCAACAATTGTTAATACAACTAAGTCAAATGTGAGGGCACATGCTTATAATCCTAGCATTTGGGAGACTGAGGCAGGGAGATTGCCAGATTGCTACAAGTTCAAGGCCAGCCTGTGCGCCATAGTGAATTCTAGGCCCACTTCAGTAACAGAATGAGACAGTGTCTCAAACAAAAAGAGAGCTGGTGAGATGGCTCATCAGGTAAAGGTTCCCAAGCCTGAAGACCCAAGTTTGACCCCTGGGACCCACACAGTAGAGCAAGAGAACCAACGCTCGCAAGTTGTCCTCTGACCTCCACAATGTGTTGTGGCCCAAGCACACCCTCTGTTACCCCGACATCCACAAATAAAACTAATTTAAAACATTATTTAAAAACAGAAGGAAGGGATGGAGGGAGGAATGGAGGGACAGAGGGATGGAGGGACGGGGGTATGGAAGAAAGAAGAAACAGGAGTGGGAGATAAACTTACAACATGCTGCTTGTTGAGGGTCTAGAGGTTATAGATATGGGGTAAAAGAAATGGGGTAAGGATAGTCTAATATGAGACAGGAACAATCTCCTGAGAATGGGCAGAGATTTTCCAGGAATTTGGGCACCACCCCCTTTTATCTCCTTTTATGGTTGTGTCTCATATCAACATGCCAATCTTGGCTGGCCTGGGAGGGGGTGCATTTAGCAAGCAGATGGCGTTATAATGAGGTTAGAACTTGACTATCAGTCATTCTGGCAGCTTTTATAGATCCAGCCAGCTCTAGCTAGCCCACCTGAGGGGCAACTTCTGGCCTCTAAGCATTGTAGGTTCAGTGAGGAACAAGATTAGTGGAGGATGGGAATATAGGTAGGTCACCAGGCAGTATGAGAAAGGGAAAGATAAGCATTGCGGTGGGGGCAGAGGAGTGACAGAACTTTGTGGAAATCCATTTCACCCAATACTCTCGCATGTGTTCCTTTTCTTTTTTCTGCCTTCTTCCCGGTCACCTCTCCCACTTGTCTCTGTCTCAGCATCCTCTTCCTTCTCCCAGGCCTCCTCCCTTCTCCCTTGCTTTCCCTGTATTCTGTTACAGACTACCAAAACCAAACAGGTGTTAAGAACCATCTAGTTCTGAAGCTGAGTGTGGTGGCACGTACCTATAATCCCAGCACCTGGATGTGGAGGCAGGAAGACTAGGAGCTTCAGGTCAACCTGCACTACATAGCGAGTTTAAGACCACCCTGGGCTACATGAGACACTATCTCAAAGACAAACCAAGACTTGGGAGAGATGGATGGATGGATAAAGTACTTTCTGTCAAATTATGAGGTCCAGAGATCAGATTCCCAGAACACACATAAATTCTGCACAGGTGTGGTGGCCTATTTGTCTTTCCAGCACTCAGAAGGTCTGAAGGCAGAAACAGGATCCCTGGAGCTAGCTGGCTACCCTAACTAGCCTTATCAACAAGCTCTGGGTTCCACTGAAACCCTGTCCCGACGAATAAAGAGGAGAGTGATTGAAAAAAGGCTTCTGATGTCAGCCTTAGATTTCCACATGCACACGTGCACTCTTAATCACCCACACACATGTACCCACACTTACACACACAAACAACAATCAAACCAACCAAAAATCTAGTTTTCTGCTTTCAAAAATATTTAAAAGCTTTTCCAAAAGCATTTGTTTCTTTTTTTTTTTTTTTAGAAAACCTTACATAAAACTCTGTCAAGATGTAAAGCTGATAAATTTTACTTGCTCTGAAAGAGGAAGCCAGGACATCACGCTTAATCCACCCAACCTCCAGTTGGGTAATCCTATCCGACCCCAGAAATCTCCTGAGTTCCAATGTCCTCTTTCAATAGGGGAGGAAACTGAGTCCCAGAGAGAAGCAGCACAGGACTTCAAAATCTTGTGTTCTTGAACAGATTAATGAAGTCATTCCTAGAGGTTCAGAAACTGCTTTCATTTACCAAGGTAACATCCCACCATCAGAACTGGAAATAGTCTGGGGACTTTCCTTCCTGTGCTAATGCAATGGCTGGCCTTTCCTCCAGGTCAAAGACAAGAAAAGAAGACACAGAACAGACTTCAGAAAGGACAAATTCAGGGCTATGTGGTGACTGCAATCCTAACATTCAAGAGACTGGAGCAGGAGGATCAGGAGTTCAGGCCAGAAGGGAGAAGAAGAGGTGGAAGAAGAGGAGGAGGAAGAGGAAGAAAAGGAGGAAGAGGAGAAGGAAGAGAAGGAGGGGAGGGGGAGGAGGAGGAAGAGAAAAAGGAAGAGGAGGAGGAAGAGAAGGAGGGGGAGGAGGAGGGGGAGGAGGGGGAGGAGGAAGGAGAGGGAGAGGAGGAGGAAGAGGAAAAGGAGGATGAGGAGGAGGAAAAGGAGGAGGAGGACAAGGAGGAGGAAGAGGAGGAACAGGAGGAAGAGGAGGGAGAGGAGGAGGAGGAACAGGAGGAAGAGGAGGAGGAGGAGGAGGAAGAGGAGGAAGAAAATGCAGTCATCTGGGTCCATCCTGGGCATCTCTGACCATTGCAGAAGGGCTTCTAGACCAAGAAAGCAGCTGGGGCCAGTGGTGTAGCACTCCAAAGAACAAAGGAGTTTTGTGGGCTGGCGTGGATTCTGACATGATCGGGCACAGCAACATGACAACTTGCCTTCCCCTCTGAGGGAGCAGCAGTAATGCCATGTGTCAGCTCTATCGTTGTGCAAGCCCTCCTCCGCCTCCTTCCTCCCCACTACTATAAGATACCCTGTCAGATGAACAGTCACTCTTCTCCCCTTTTGTAATATAACAATATGGATGTTTATAAAGCTTCTCCTCACTTTTCAAAGTCAATACAATTAAAGCACAATGCATCTTAATTGCCAGCCCCCTAGCCCTGTGCAGAGCAAATGGCAGTCGTCCCACTTAAGACAAGCACTGGAACTGAGCAGGGGAGGGGTAAGGAGCCAGGCTGCAACTTCTGCAAAATCGCTCCAGTCAAAACAACAGAGCTTGTACTGAAGGTGCCTGGCTTTCCACGGAGGCTTTTCCAGCCTCTCTAAAGCTGTTTTTATATTCATCATGTTCTCTGTCTCATAGTTTTCCAGAAGCAGGAAAAAGACAACCAATTCGATCATTCTGGAGAAACAGAGCTCCAACACTTTATATCAAGAGGAACAGGAAAAGTCAAAAAGGGCGTGGGTGGCACAGGCCTGTAATCCCAAGGTAGGGGACCCTGATTTTGAGGCCAACCTGGGTTCACAGGAAGACTGCCGCAAACAATACAAACAAAAAAGGCAATCAAAACCAGTTGTCTTAGAGGTGCTTTACCCGAACCTGATGACCTGAGTCCAATCCCCAGAACCCACATGGTGAAGGGAGAGAACAGACTCTCTCCAGTTGTCTTCTGACCACCACACATGCACACATGCAGAGAGAGAGAGAGAGAGAGAGAGAGAAAATAAATAAATGTAATAAAATTTAAAAATATATTTTAACATAGCTTTAAGCACTTACATTAAGGGAGAGAGGGGTACTTAGAAAAAGAACAGCACATACCCAAGACATGGGGGCAGGTTTCTCAAGTCACTTCATAGTCTGATGAAAGAATTGTGAGCAACTTGTATACAAAGCTAAGAGCAGCACCAGTATCAAGTAAGGGCTTGTTAAATTGGAGTTGCTATTCCTGCAGTGCTTTGTGGTGTGCAAAGTGCTGCCACAGACAGTATTTTCTCTCGACTAAAATCCAGATCATTTAGCTCTAAGCCCAAATATTTTTTTTAAAAAATTCAGAATGCTGGGTAATGTCTGGCATGCTTTACTAACCTTTACTAACTCATCCCAAGATGGCTAGTCTACCAGGTATGGTTTTCCCAGTCCCTGTCTTGACTGAGTATCCTCTCTGCTGGAAAAAAAATATGAACAGCTCTACCGAGTGTGAATTGTCTCAGGCCCCTTTTATAGCACCAGGCAGAAATATGCACATTGTTGTTGATAAGCCCCATCTCCCCACTTCCAAATGCCATCCTGTGCTTTGAAGAAAAACCAGTAGGTGAGGTGGATCAGGGAATTAAACTGTAATTTACCCCTGGTCAAAACTTTGGATTTCAGGGACTGGAGAGATGGCTCAGGGATTAAGAGCACTAGCTGCTCTTGCAGAAGACCTGGGTTTGAATTCCAGCACCCACATGATGGTAAACAACTGTCTGTAACCCAGTTCCAGGAAATCCAACGCCCTCTTCTGGCTTCCACAAGCATTTCACGTACATGATGCGCTTACATACATGCAGGCAAAACACTCATATGCATAAAATAAAATATTTTTTAATTAAAAAAAGTCAAGCATGATGGTGCACTTGGGAGGCAGAGGCAGGCTGATCTCTGTGAGAAAGAGGCCAGCCTGGTCTACATAGTGAGTTCCAGGCCAGCTGGGGCTAGAGAGAAACCCTGTCTCAGAAAAACAACACACATAGGACTGGAGAGATAGCTCAGCAGTTAAGAGCACTAGCTGCTCTTGCAGAAGACCCGGGTTCGAATTCCAGCACTATATGATGGTTAACAATCATCCATAACTTCAGTTCCAGGGGATCTAATGCCTTCCTCTGTTCTCTGAGGGCACTGCATGACATGGGTACACTTATATACATACAGGCATAGCATTCATACACATAAAATAAATAAAAATTTAAAAATAATACACATATGTAACTTTGGATACCTTGTAAAGCAACACCAAAAAGCTACATTGTGAGTGTGGGTCATCTTCCCCACCCCAAACAGGAAGTGAGAAGAGGCTGATGTTTCTGGACAATCCAGTGTGTAATGTTAGGTGACTACAATACAGATAGGACTGCAAGTTTGTTGGGCGTGGAATTAACTTGTTCAGGGCACCACAGTGAGTCAAACTCCAGCTAGTCACTTTCCATCTTTTTAATTTTTCTCTGTCCCTCCAAAGTGAGTATTCTCATGTATAAAACCAAGGCTATAAAGGTATACATCCTAAAGGGCACTGTAAAAATTCAGTGAGCTAATTCACCCCATTACATTTAGCACAATCAATGGCACATAGAAGAGTCTAATACATGTTGGTTTTGTTGTTATTAGCCCCCAAAGAAGATCTATGCCTCTTCCATTACTCTTGAATAGGGTTCTGTCCTAACTGAGGACCAAGGCTTTGTCTCCAGGGGAAAGAGTTCCAATCCCTCGTTCAGGTTCATGGGGGTGAGACATGGGCATCAGCAGTATGAGGTGGGAGTCATTTGATCCATGTGTGAGGCAGCTCAGGTAGGGCTCCTGTGCAGCAGCCACCCAGCTTCTGAACCCCTTTATTGACAGGGTGCTCACTCCCTTGTGGCAATCAGCTCATTCCACTCAGAACAGCTGTAATTACAAAATGTCCTTTCCTTCTCGCTTCTCCGGTAGCTCCAGGCCCTTCCTTCCTCTGTTCTCCTTCCTTTCTTTCTTCTCCCTTCCTCCCACCTCTCCCCTCACAGATCCTCCAGTTCCAAGAGCTCGAGGCCCCATTTTTCCAGAAGTCACTGTCCATTCATTCATTGCAGCTGTGTAGAGAGCGCGGCAAGGGCCCGATGTAGCCCCCTAGCCCTGTGGAAACTCGGCCTTCGATGATGTGACAACTTTGTAAGTTCTGTAGGATGGATTTGAAACAAAACCTTTTAACTTGGGCCTTATGATCCATGAACATCATCCACCAGTGCAATCGTCTGTTTCCATTACTGACCTCACCAGCAACCAAATGAAACTGGAAATGGCTTATTCTGGAGCCTCAAGGCCCAGATGGGTCGATGTGCAAGCCAAGGGCAGGGCTGAAGCTCTGCAAATCGAAGCTCGCTGGTCTAGTTCGTGGGTGGGGACCCTCTGTCTAGAAGCAATCCTACTACAGCTGGAATCCAGCCATTAGAGCCTGGGCCAGCGCGGCCACTTTAAGAGAGGGGCGGGGCCCGGCACAGGCAAGGCAGGGCCTGCCCACCAGGCTCCTTTTCCTTTTTGATCCATTCAAAAATTACTCATTGCAAATTCCCGGACTGCTGGGAGAGGAGAAGGAAGGGGGCGGAGGACAGAGAGGCTGCTACAGGAGCAGCCCCGGGGCGTCCGGGCCCTGCAGGCTGCCGGCTGGTCCCGCAGGAGCTGCTGGCCGGCGCCGGGCTCCGGTGGCCTCACCAGGAAGCGTCTGCACAGACACCCGGGAAGCCCTGAGCGCCGCCTCCGCCGTCTGCCGAGCGCGGTTCCTCGCGGTCCTTCCCCGACCCTCGGCTCGGGCGCCCTCACCGGCGATGGGTGGCCGCTGAGCCGAGGACTCCGCACCGAGACCCCAGCCCGCTCGGCATGGCCGCGAGAGAGGAGCTGTACAGCAAAGTCACTCCCCGGAGGAACCGCCAGCAGCGCCCGGGCACCATCAAGCATGGGTCGGCGCTGGACGTGCTCCTGTCCATGGGCTTCCCCCGAGCCCGCGCGTAAGTCTGGGTGCCCCGGGCCCTGCGACCCTCGGCTTCGCTCCGGCTCGCCGCCCCGCGCAGCCCGAGACCTGCTGGGGACACGAAGGGCGCGCTGGCGGCGGCACTCAGCTCCCGGCGCTGGAGAGCCGGGCGAGGGGCTTGCTTTGGGATGCTGGGCGGCCAGGGTACGGGGTTCAAATCCCGGCTGGAATGCCCAGCGCAGGGGCCCCGCGGGTGACGCCAAGCGGTTCTCGCGCGCGCTTCCCCGGGGTCTCGTAGGCTAAGCCGGGGGAGAGGCGGGTCCCTGGGAGGACTCCCTATTCATCTCGGTGCCTAGCCAGTTTGGGATCTTTCTGGGGAAAGCCGAGGACCTGGGGCAGGGAGGCCAGCGCCCCCGCTGCAGCGGATTCCAGCTCTGGATGTCGCTCTCGGGTTCAGTCTCCCTCCGGAGTGGGAGGAGCGGGAGCGTGGGTGTCGCTGCGTGTTCATTGATAGGGAACACGGAATGGGAAAGAGAAGCGATTCCTCCAGGGGATCGGGGTTCTCGTCAGTGGTGACGGCAACGCAGAGATCTGTGGGTGCTTGAAAGTAAAGAGGGGGAGCCGTCCTCCTTCCTCTCCGAGGGTGGGCTGGGAAGGGCAGAGAGCGCAGGTGGCTGTCGCTGCAGCCTGCTGGGAAGTGGCCTGGTTGCCAGCTCCGGGCAGCAACGCAGGAGTCCTCCGGAGCGGGTCCAACCAAGTGCCTGGGGCTGGAGCCCTGCCTGACAGAAAGGCCGGGTGGCCAGGCCCTCTTCCCTGGCTAATTCCTGGCGAGCTCAATTTCCAGGATGGTTGCTAGTGCTGCTCCTTTACTCTTTCAGTAACATCACCTGAATTGAAGAATCGGAAGAACTTTTATCAGAAAGGGTCTAGTTGGTGGAAGTTCTTTCTTTTCTGTGCTTTTATTCAGGTGATAACTCTAGGCGTCCTCCCCGACCCAGGGTGAGCCTTGTTTCTTCTTTTCTAACTTGGCCGGAATCTTCTAACTAAAGCAGTCTCCTGAAAGTATCATCCCACCCAGCCTACTAGGACAGGTTGGAGAGCTGCTTGGCTCATTTTGTGAATGACCACAAGGTGGATCAAAGATTTCTGCTTCCAGCTGACTTCCAAGCAGAAGGACTTCAGCTCAGAATGTCAGATTAGGGAGATGTGGGAGGTTGTGGAGGGGGCTGCTGAGTGTGGGTCTTCCACAAATGGCCCTGTGTAGGGATGACAATGTGTTTTGTAGCCCTTCTAAAAAAGATTTATTTTGTGTGAATGAGTGTTCTGTCTACATGTTTAGTGCACTCATGAGTGCAATGCCTGCAGAGGCCAGAAGAGGGCATTAGATCACCTGGAACTGGAGTTGCAGATGGTTGTTAGCCTCTATGTGGGTGCTGGGAACTGAACCCAGGTCCTCTGAAAGAGCAGACAGTGCTCTCAACCACTGAGCCATCTCTCCAGCCCTAGTAGCTTTTCTTAAGAACCAGAGAAGGATCTGGACATACAGCAGAATTTGCATAGTTCCAGGCACCTGCCTTTTCTGAATTGACACCAGCACTTTAAGACCTAAATTGCTTAATTAAGGAAAAAAGTGCTTGACTAAATTCTTAGATTGTTGTATTTGCTACTCGATGGGCTTTAAGGGAACAATTTATTTGCTGCAATGGGTCTCAGGTCTAATGGTTCTCAGGGTACGATGGTCTAATTTTGACTTGCTCAGTTCCTGAGATCTCATAAGAGCTAGTGTTTATTGAGTACTTACTGTTTACTGTTGAAAACACTTTATCTTCATTATCCATTTATCTTCCTAGACGCTTAATGAAGAAGATGCTACATGCCTATTTTATGAGCCAGGAAGCTGAGGCTTAGAGAGGTCATACCACTCGCTTAAGATCCCAGTAGTAAGCAGGGAAACAGATTCAAACCTAGGCATTGCATCTGCATGGTCAGGCCTCACAGCTGTGGGGTCAGAGGTGGAGAAGATGCTCAGAGCAGTTCCCTGCACACAGTGGGAGGCAGTAACTGTTAGCTTCCATTTTAGCTTCTCTTGGCTGCTAGAACAAATGGCATTGGACAGGGTGGCTTAAATCAACAGAAAAGTATTCTCTGGCTGTTCTAGAGCCAGATGTTTAACATCAGTATCTCTGGGATGAGACTGTCAGTGTGGCACTGCCCACCCCAGGAGGCTCTAGGAGGAGCATCCATCCCATTCTTCCAGCTCCTGGTGGCTGGCAGGCATGCTTTGGTTTGTAGCTACCTCATTCCATCTAGTCTCTGCCCCTATCCTCAAATTGACTTCTCTTTGTGCCACATCTCCCTCTGGGTGTCCCTGAAGAGGATACATGTAGAAAATTATTATTAACAATTATTATTGTATGTGATATATGCATGTGGGGGGAGAGTATTAGCTTGGGCATTGGGATATGGAGGTCTTGAGTGTCTTCCCCTATTGCTCTTCCACATTACTTTTTCTTGATTGTTTTTTTTTGTTTTTGTTTTTGTTTTTTGTTTTTTTTTTTTTGACAGAGTCTCACTGTGTAGCCTGGCTGACCTGGAATTCACAAAGATCCACCTGCCTCCACCTCCCAAGTGCTGGGATCAAAGGCATGCACCTGGCTCTCCACATTATTTTTTTTATGAGATAGAATCTCTCTCTGTTCTGGAGCTTGATGTTTCGGCTACATTAGCTTGTTGATCAGCGAGCCCAGAGGATCCACCTGTCTCTGTTCCCCTCCCAGGGCTGAGGTGACAGGTGCTTGCCACTGTGCCCAGCTTTTCTGTGGGTGCTGAGAATCTAAACTCAGATTCTCATATTTGTTCAGCAAGTTCTTTACCCATAGAGTCATCCCCACCCCTGAATAAATTATGTTTAACTAGTACATAAAAGGATAAAAATTGTGCATATTAATGGTATACCATGAAATCTTTCCATGCATGTATATACAAATTAGGCTGTGTTGCCTTAAACATTTACCATCTTCCTTCCTTCCGTCCTTTCCCCGTCTTCTGTTTTTTTTTTTTTTTTTGGTTTCTGTGAGACCTGGTCCTGTTGTGTAGTCCAAGCTGTCCTCAAACTCCCCATCGTATTTCTTCATCTTCCCACGTACTGGGATAACACGTGTGTGCTCTCAACCTCATCGTTTTTTAATGGTATGAATTGTCAAAGTCCTTTCTTTGAGTTTTTGTTGTGTTTGTTTGTTTGTTTATTTTTTAGACAGGGTTTCACTATATAGTTCCGGGTGGCCTGGAACTTGTATGTAGACCAGGCTGTCCTCAAACTCACAGATCTGCCTACATCTTTCTCTTGAGCACCAGGATTAAAGATGTGCAGTGCCAGGCTCAACTACTTTTGGTTTTTTTAATTATATTTATTTATTTGTGTGGATCCTGGGATCAACCTCAAGTCATCAAGCTTTGGTAGCAAGCACCTTTACCTGCTGAGCTATTTTCCCAACCTTCAGAAATCCTTTCTTCTGGCTTTCTGAAGTTGCTAAGAGAAACTTCATTATTTCTCTCTATCATCATTATTGTTTTCAGTAGTCACCCTATTGTGCAGTGTACTGAGCCACACTACAATGTCTGGCTCTAATTATAGCTTAGTGCCTGCTGATCAACCTTCCTCAGCCCTGTCTCCCCCTACTCTCTATCACTGGGATCCACCATTTTCCTCTCACTGTAAGATCAGTGTTTTTTTTAGATTCCATATGAGATCCCGGGGCATTTGTCTTTCTGTGTCTGGTTATACCCTTGTAGTTGGCAAATGGCAAGATTCTGTTCTTTTTATAGCTCAGTAGTATTCCATTATAAATAAATTCATACAACTGTCCTTATGGTCCATGTGGGTAAGCAGGAATAATCTCCCCATGACAAGATCATCCCTGAATTTCATCGTACCTGCAAAGTCTTTTCTTTACCGCCATAAGGCAGCAACAACAGCTTTTAGAGATTAAGATGTGGGTGTCTTTTGGACAGTCTTATTTCTCTTACCACAGTTATTACTACTATTCCTGCAACAGAGAAAGTCTATGTTAGGTTTCCTGTTCTTTGTTAAATTTCTCCTAAAAGGGTGTGGCATTCTTGGAGTCGCCTGGGCAGGAAGGTCTTTTTGTTTTGTTTTTGTTTTTATTTTTATGAGAGCATCTCAAATAGCCCAGGCTAGCCTTGAACTCACTATATAGCTGAAGCTGGCCTCGAATTCCTGATCTTTTTGCTTTTCCCTCTCCCCAGCTGGGATAACAAGCATGAGCCACTGTACAAGGGCTCTTGGAGCAGGCTAAAATTATTGTCCCTACCCCACCCCACAGGCATGTGTGGCTGGCATTCTCCTAGGTCATTTAACCCAGGTCAGTAAGAAGAGGCCAGCCAAGAGCAGGCTTCTAACTTCATTTGGGAGAAGCGAGGAGAAAGACTTACCTGACCAGAACATCTTTCTGGAGGTCAGGCTGGTGGGAGGAGTGAGCAGGAAAGAGCAGTGTTGTCTCTGGGCTCCAGAAAGACTGACTGTGATGGTTAGGCAGAGAAGAGACCCATCCACCCTCCTGAGGAAGATGCCTGCTAGCCAGGTTCCCCTGGGGGTGTAACTGGGTCTGGTATCCTAGGATAGGGACTGGGCCAGATCTGGGTGGCTGCAGAGAGAACAGGCCAGCTAGCCCAGGTCCTACTCTTACCTATCCTGTGCTGTGCTATGGTCCTGAAAATTGACTTACCCTGTAGGGCCTTGCTGGAGGCTTCTCAGCAGAGCAATCTTAATGAGCATGGGCTTGTTAAGTGCTTGACAGAGCTGAAAGTAGCAGACTGCCAGGCTGGGCTGAGCAGAGTGACCTCAGGGTATGTTCTCTCTGGCTCATCACTCCTCCCAGGGGCCTTTTCACCCCATATAAACTTCCACCCAACGCAAACACTGCTGTGGAAGAATGTGTGCTTGAGGAAGGATGGAAAAGTGGCTACTGCATTTCGGGGTAGGGTGAGGAAGGGAACTTTCAAAGGGCCCACTTGGTCCATCCCTTTATTTCCCCCTTTCTTTCTATGTTCATTACCTCTGCCGGGTTCCAGAAGTTCTAAAAATAGAAATCCAGCTTCCTCTAGGCCAGTGAGCTGAAGGAAAAGGAAGACTATGTTGGGCAAAGGCCTGAGGCCGAGGAGGCCTCTGGGGCCAGAGCTCTGCTGAGAATGAAGTCTGAAGGAACTCTGGCTGAGCACATCCCACCTCTGTCAAGGGCACCAATGTCCCTGTGCTGCCCCTGTAGCTGCTGTCTCCAGGGCCACTGTGTGCCTCAGAGCAAGTCACTGAATCTAAAGAATTTTTGCTCATACAATCTTGTGCTGTTTTTAAATTTTTATTTTATTTGCTTTGCTTTTGAGACAGGGTCTCACGTAGCTGAGATAAGCCTCAAACTCACTATGTATCTGAGACTGTCTTTAACCTCGGATCCTCTTCCTTCTACCTCCAGAGTGCTGGGATGACAGGCGTATACTGCCACATTTAGCTTATTTTAAAAGATTTATTTATTTTATGTGTATGATTGTTTTGCCTGCATGAATGTAAGTGCACTACATGAATGCAGTGCTCTAAAGAGGCCAGAAGAGGGTGCTGAATCCCCTGGACTATGTGAGTGTGGAAACAGAACCCAGGTCCTCTGCAAAGCAGCCAGTGCTCTTAACTGCTGAGCCATCTCTTTAGCCCCTTATTTTTAAGGTTGCCTGTGACTAAAACATTCTTTGTTTACAAAAAAAGAAAGAAAGGGAGGGAGGGAGGGAAGGAGGAAGGAAGGAATAAGAAAGGAAAGAAGAAAAAAAGAGAAAGAAATGGCTTACATCTGTTTCTTAATGATTGAAAATGGTTGTAAGATTAGGGCCTGAGGTGTTGCTCAGTGGTAGAGCATTTGCCTAGCCTGCACAAAACTTTGAGCTCAATCCCCAGCACTACAGAATAAACAAACTATAAAACACAGTAGTCTCTGGAAGGGACCTGGCAAGAAGCAGATATCCCACATTCTGGTCCAGCTCCTGACTGGCGCTTGGAGCTTCTACATCTCCCACTGAGCCCCTTCTCCCTCAGGGCTGTGATCAGCTTCTGTGCATGGCGGTGCCTGCGCTTTTAAAAAACTCAGGAGTCTTTGCCCATGCGATAATGGGCAGGGGAGGACTTGACAGGAAGAAACCCAGAAGCTGGACACTCGTTATTACTGTGGTATTATTGTGTGGAACTGGAGGGAAAGCAAGGAGGGGATGCTGTGGAGCTGCAGGTGAAGACAGATGGGTAGCATGGGATTGTTTTTCTCAGCTGAAAATACTTGAGCAATGTCAAGTTTCAAAAGCAAGCCAGGGGCAGAAGGAAAGCCCTGGAATAAGTGCCTTGGACTTGTTTCCGACAGTAAGCTGTGTTAGCTCTGCCTCGCGGCCCAAAGATAAAGGCAGCTCAGAGCTGCTCCTGGGGGGCCATGAATTAAAGTATCTAGTTTCTCTAGCTCTGTCCTGGATTGGTTGACACTAGATCCTCTGAAAACACTTGGCCAACCGAGCGTCTCTGAAATGTAGCAGGAGGGCAGGGGCGGCTTCCCTGGGCACCTCCCATAGAAAATGACAGTCAGGGCCCACTTGCACCTGAAGGTCTCTTCCAGGTGGGCAGGGCAAGGCAGTCTCTAATCTGCCTAACATAGCTGTGTCTATGCAACACTCTTACACTTGTGTGTTATGGTGCAGTTTAAAAATTGCTTTCAGGTGCATTAAATATGAGTGGTATCAGAGCAGCCCCATGAGGCTAAGCCCAGGACACAGGCTTCATTTTGAAGATGAGGAAACTGAAGGACCCAGGGACTGTCACATAGTTAGTGTTCTGGATCCTTAATGCCCTATGGTCTCCAGTGCATTTTCTAGGTACACAGAGATCCCGATTTTAAAGGAAGGATATTGGCATGCTATCTTTTTAGGTCTATTGAGGTATAATTTGCATACAATAAACTCTGAAGATGGACATACTTGGACAAATGAATGCATTTGTGTGCTGATCACAACAAGACTCAGTATGCCTGTTGCTCTTCAAAGTTTTCTCGTATTGGGCTGAAAGACGGTTCCGTGGGTAAAGGCACTTGCCACCAAGCCTGACAACCTGAGTTCGATCCATGGGACTCACGTGGAGGGAGAACACACTTCTGCAATTTTGTTCTCTGACTTCCTTCACGATGCTCCCCTCCAAGAACTAAATAAATAAAAGTTTTCTTGTGCCATTTTTCAGTGGTCCCCTCTTGAGTTTATACCCTAGTCATGTATACCTTCCTGTCTGTTTTCTGTCACTATTGATTAATTGGCATAGTCTAGACTTACATATAAGTGGTAATGATTATGCAATACATACTCATGTACATGGTTTCTTTTCTTGAACACTGTGTGTGTGTGTGTGTGTGTGTGTGTGTAGTTTTTTAAAGTTTTCTGAGACAGATGCTCAAGTAGCTTAGGCTGGCCTCAAATTTGTTATATAGCTGAAGCTTGTTTTGAACTTCTGATCTTCCTGCCGTCACCTCACAAGTACTGTAAATTCAGGCATGTACTATCATCCCGACTTGAGCATAATATTTTTGTTTCACATCCTTCGTGTAGCCATAGTTTGCCTCTTTTGGCTGACCTTGATATATTTGAATGTGCCAGTGGAATAATTATAACCTCTGAACACAACTTCTATGAAAATTCCCTATTATGCCCTAATTTCTAATAATGCCCTAGGCTTTTAGACCACATTAGAGATGACACAGCAGATTCTCATGCATAATCACTCTCAAGTCTCAGAAATTGAAATTTTTATGAGGAAACAGGCCCTGAAGAGTAAGGGCCTCAGAAGTATTAGAACACCCTGCTTTACCACTGTGTCTTCTGGCTTTCGTCTCAACCTGGCCACCTGTCTTCTTCAGCCTCTTCACCTCCATCCACCTGTGGGCAGCCATTCTTGGAGTTAAACACTTTGCTGTGTCTTCCACCAGATAGGGAGGGTGGCACTCTGGGAGCCTCTGCCACCCCAGCAGGCATTGCGCATGTAGCATCTAGGAGCTTAAGAGACCCTGTCTCTGTCTGTCTGACCCATCTCTCCTACTTGATGTGTAGAACTCTGACATTGTGCCTGGCCTTGAATCCTGAGTCTGTCTATTTCCATCCAGGAGAGCTTTGGTGAGATGTTGAACACATTAAGCCTCAGTATACCTGTCTGTAACCACTGCCCCAACCTCCTACACCTAAAACTCTTTGACTCAAGCCAGCAGTCCTCCTGCTTTAGTCTCCTAAGCAGCTGGGATCATAGGTGTGTACCACCAAGCCCAGCTCTGCCTGTAAAATTCTGACAGTAACAAAGGACTGTGGTGCTTCTGAGAGGTGCAATCCATGCAGCCAGTAGGAGAGTGATGAGTATTCTGTCCATCCTCAGTAACCAGGCAGGCTTTACTGCCTCTCAAGAGGTTGTGTTATTCTGTGTAGTGCTGAGTGCTACCTGGCTGCCCTGTGTCTTTATGTCTCCCTGCCTCTTCCTGAGCTGGATACACAGTATTGAGAAGCCAATGGGTGCTTTCTCCCTTGGTATTTCATTCTGCTCCCATGTGCCTGGCTCTTTCCAAAGAGGCCAGAGCAGTGCCAGGCCAAGTAGAAACAGAGGCAGAGCAGAGCCAGCACTGTAAATGGCAGGGCATAGGGATCTGAAGGGGTACCATATGGCTGTCTTCTGATTACTGTCAAATGGAATCAGACTTGAGAGAGAGAGAGAGAGAGAGAGAGAGAGAGAGAGAGAGAGAGATCAATTCTGTCTACACTGTGATGGGCACAGCCAGAGTTATTACCAGGGGTGCCCCTGTCCTCATGGGGACTGAAAGCCCTTGTCTTCTTTTCTTGAGGACTCTCCCAGCAGCCACTGGGAATTCATCCAAAGACTTCTGGGAGAATCTTTGAAGCTTCTTTTGTTTGTTTGTTTGCTTGTTTGTTTGTTTTGAGACAGGGTCTCACTATGTATTCCTGACTGCTCCTGGAACTCACTATGTAGACCAGGTTAGCCTCAAATTCTCAGAGATCCCCCAGCCTCTGGAGTGCTGGGATTAAAGATGTGCACTGCCATACCCGGCTTGCAGTACCTCTTTTCCTTGGAGGATGGGTGGGTAGATATAAATTGACCAGAGTCTGGTACAGTGATCCCCTTTCCCATTCCAACCTTCTACTTTTGATATTTTGAGACAGGGACTTACTATGTAGTCCATGCTGGCCTTGAACTCTCGATCCTCCTGCCTCAGCCTGTCCAGTATTCTGTCTTTCTAACATCCACCCCCCTCTCATGGTGAATTTGAGTCATCCTCTTTGCCCTCTATTATTTATGATGATTAGGTGCCTTGGATGATCATCCTGAAAGTCTCTGAGCTCTCACTGGGTCCACATTATCCCACTAAATTCTGTGTAGTGCTCAGGAGGATGAAACAAGTGTTGGTTACCACCGGGCACTGTAGGTAGCCACTGCTCTGGCTGACTGCAGATTTTCTCCAATAGCCTTGGAGTGGTGGGTGAATGTCTTCTAGACCAAAGTGAGTAAAACCCTCTTAAATGTGCAAAGACTTTGGACTGTTACCGTGAGGTAGCCCAATGGCAGCACACAATGCAGACAGGCAAGTTTGCCTTTCTCACCCAAAACTGGTGACCTGAAACTGGCTTTCTTGGTTTTTTATACTCACATCCTTTTCCTTTCCAGGAAAACATTTCCAACCATAAAAGGGGTTGAAGCCAGCTATCTCTAAGGTCCTTTGCAGTCAAAGGATAACTCCAGGTGACTCGGACAAGTGTTTTTGAATATCACAAGGGCGTTTTCTAGCTTCTTTTCCATTCCAGAGCATCTGGCTTTAACATCTTCATTTTTGCTTTCTTTTCCACCGTGCTTTATTGTCAAAGAAAACTCTTCAGGGGCTGGGGAGATGGCTCAGTCAGTAAAGTATCTGCCACACAAGCATGAAGACATGAGGTCCATCTCTACACCCACATAAAAAGCTGGCTGTGGTGGCTTACACTTGTGAGCACAGCACTGGGGAGGCAGAGACAGGCAGATTCCTGGGGCCTGCTGGCCGGCCAGCTTGGCCTAATCATGGAGCTCCAGGTCCCCGGTCCCAGGGAGAGCCTGTGTGAAAACACAAGGTGGATCTGGGTGTGGTGGTGTATGCTTTTAATCCCAGCACTCAGGAGGAAGAGGCAGGCGGATCTCTGTGAAATTGAGGCCAGCCTGGTCTATACAGTGACTTCCAGGTCAACTGGGGCTACAGGGAGACCCTGTCTCAAAAACAAAACAAAAAAATAAGCTGCTGAGGAACACCAGAGGTTGTCCTCTGGCCTCCACATGCACACACATGTGCGCGCACGCACACACACACACACAAGCTCTTCAGGACTGTTGATATTCTAGAGAGTAAATAAATAGAAAGACAGAAAGATATGAGGCCATTACAGCTGTAGGGAGTCAGTTAACGAGTATGCGTTAGAATAATTTTCCAATTGGCACAAAATGTGTTTTTCTGCAAAATACAACCAAAGTGTTGGTTAGGTAAGAGCGGAGGCCTTGCCTCCAGCCCGGCACGGGGGTGAACAAATGACTCATGGACACCATTTAGTTAAATGGACATCTTCTCTTTGGTGGAGTTACCCGATGTTTGTGTAACATTTTGGGTGTTCTCTGCCGCCTGTCGAAGTGTAAACATTCTCATACGTAAACTGACCTTGGCAGTGAAGTCCACCAGTACTAAGGCTGTTTCCATATGGAGATGAGAAGCTATAAGAAACACCAGCCTGAGGCTCACCAGCCTGTGAAATGCCCCCAGGAGGCTGAGGGCACAGATGGCCAGTGCCGCATCTTTCAGGTGGTAGCTGTGTGGTAGGTGGGAGAAAGCTTCCTGGGAAATCAGGTGGCAGATCTGTTTAGAATCCTACTTCTGCATCAACTGTGCCCCATTCAGAAATATTTACCAAGAGCATCTGCTTTCTAAATGTTTATTCTTTCATCCTGGGTAGGAAACAGGAAGGAGATACACTTCCAGGGCTGCAGTTATGAACAGTGCGTTCAGCCATAGAGCATGTGCAGAACTGTGCAACGTCGCTGGAGTCCCTAGCCAGCACTGCCTGCAGACTCACTTCCTACTCAGCCTCTCCTTGAGCTGCCTGCCTGCTCATCCTTCCTCCTTTTTGCTGGATCATATTTTACCCTTCTCAGACTAATTCAGCTGTAATGTACTTGGCTTCCCTTCCTTTTCTCTCCTGTAAGACTCACTAAGCGTCACCCGTGAAAAGAGTCAGACAAACAGTATTACGTCCACATCACCTTCTGAGGACAAAGAATCGGCTGCCCAAGGTCCTCTGCCACTTTCTCCCTGATAAGGGTCCTGCATGATGCAGTTTGTTTGATAAACCCTTTACCACAATATCCATGGGCAGCTGTGATAGACTGTCACAATAGGATTTGGAAGTACAAAGATAATTAGATATAATCTCTCTTTCCTCCAGGAATTGGCAGTTTAGTGTGAATGGCAGAAAATCGTGATCATGTGTAGTACATGCAATTCAAGAGACAGAAGATGCATCTGAGGGCTAGGGATGAAGCTCAGTTGATAGAGTGCTTGCCTAGCATATGCATAAAGCCCTGGACTGAACCCCAGAACCTGGTAAATGGGGAGTAGTGATGAATACATGGAATCCTAGCACTCAGGAGATGGAAGCAAGAAGATCAGAAGTTCAAGATCATCCTCAGCTATAAAGCAAGTTCAAGGCAAGCGTGGGTTACACAAAACAGAGGGAGATCATATGACTAGATGACCAGACAAGGAACCTTGAGTTTGAAGTACAGTTTGATAGGAGCAATGCTCTTCTCCAGGCTGGGAGGGAGGGGTTTGGTAGGCCAATTCAAAGGATTGAATATTGGGGCTGGAGAGATGGGTCAGTGGTTAAGAGCTCTGGCTATTCTTGTAAAAGACCCATGCTCAGTTCCTAAACTTCCACATGGTGTCTCAACAGTCTTCCATAACTCCAGTTCCAGGGTATCCGATGCCCCCTTCTGGCCACTGTGAGCATTGCACAGATGTGTGCACTTACATCTATGCAGGCAAACCCTCATACACATAAAAATAAGTAAATGAACAAAAAATTTAAAGGATCAAGGTGGCACATTCTTGACCCAAGAATCCAAACTCTGAAATGCTTTAAAATGTGAAACTTTGAGCACTGATTTGATGCTGTGCGTGGCAGATTCTATACCTGACTTCATGTAGCTGGTCACAGTCAGTACACAGTCACTGAAAAATGTATAAAATGACCTTCAGGGTATGTGTATAAGGTATGAAATAAGTGAATTTCCTGTTTAGACTTGGGTGCCATCTCCAAGAAGTCTCATTATGGATGTACATTTACCCCAAACTGGATGTACATTTACCCCAAACTGCAAAGGCCTGAAGTCTGAGATCCTCTTTGTTCCGAGCATTTTGGATAACACATAGCTAAACCAGACATACAAATGTGAGATACTGCTGGGATGGGGGGAACTCAGAGACAGAAATCAGAAATACGTAGCTGAACTAGTTAGCAAAGCTTAACTGGCCCAGTCACTTCATATAAAATAAGACCAGCAAATTAGGTAACATTTCAACACACCTATGACAGAAGTAAAGCTTAGGCTTGCTGAGTGCCTGGCAAGACTCGGCCTCTAAGAAAGAGGCAGCTAGGATCAGGAGAGATGATTTAGCAGTTAAGGACACTGGCTGCTCTTGCAGAGGACCTAGGTTCAGTTCCCATCACCCACATGGCAGCTAATAATCTTGTATAGCTCCAGTTAGAGGGGCTCCAACTCCCTCTTCTGATTTCTGCAGGCATTGCATGACATGGGTACACTTATATAGATGCAGGCAAAACACTCAAACACATAACACAAAAATAAAAGAAATAGGTTTCTATCAGGGTTTGGGTCTGTTTTCTAGACTGTGATCAAAGCTATTACCTGGATTAGCCCCTATAAATTGTTTCTCTCTTTTCCCCTCCCTCCTTCCTTCTCTCCCTTGCTTCCTTCCTTTTTATTTTTATTTTTTACTTTGAGACAGGGTCTCACTGTAGTCCAGGCTAGCCCCATGGCCCTTCTGCCTCTGCCTGCTGGGTCTGGGATTTTAGGCATGTATACCACCGTGCACAGTCTCCATCTTTTCCTTTGGTTGGCTTCCTTCCTAGTGCTTGCCATGCCTTTACCCTATGCTTGCATCTCGTTCTGTAGAAGACAGAACTAGTTATTCTTAGGCCTGTTGGAATGTCACCTCTGAGAAGGAGACTGGGATGGCTGGGTGGGGAAGTGCTGCTCACACTGGATCATGGAGAGGATGGGAGAGCCAGAGTTGTGTCACTTACCCCCATAAAGTGAGAACAAGGTATGTCCTATGGGCGCTTGACATGAACCACTGGGTTTGAGCCCTGGCTCTGTCGCTTTCTGAGAATGTGATTTTGAGCAAGTTATTTCTAAAGGTTGGGTGGATTAACTGGTAAAAAAAAACACAAAAAGCTATGCACATGCAAAGTGGTACTGTTACTTCCTGACAGAAGTTGAGACCTGGTACTGGGGGACTCTTGGGGGTATGTGGCAGCCCTCGCCTGACTCCCTTGTTTCAGAGGATAATGTTTCAGAGGACATGCTGGCCACCCAAGGAGTAGCTTCATTAAAATGAACACTCCCTTCTGGAGGCTTCCATTTTTACTTCAATTCTTTTGGGAAGTAGGGATGTGAGTCATAAGGGGTTAGTTAGCAAGTGGCTTTTGTGAAACAGGGGAGATTTTGTGCAGTGTAACGCTCAACAGTCCAACTTCCACTTGCCAGTGTCACAGATTACCACAACATCAGCAGCGCTGAATACCCGAGTTTTTTCTCTTACAGTTTGGGGGTCAGAAGTCCAAAACAAGGAGTCCTTTTCTTTCTTTTTTTTCTTTATTTACGTTTTATCTTGCTGTTTGTTTGGTTGGTTTGTTTTTGTGAGAGAGGGTCTGGCTAAGTAGCCTGGCTGGCCTGGAATGTTCTGTGTGGCACAGGCTGGCCTCATACTGCAGCAGTCGTGTGCTGGAATTATGGGTGTGTGCCGCTACATCTGGCTCCAAAGTGAGCATTATAGGTTCACATCAAGGTGTAGGCAGAGTGCTATTCTGCAGGCTCTAGGAGAGACTCTGTGTGCTTGCCTTTCCCAGCCCCTGGAGTCCACCTACATCCCCTGGCTGGTGGCCGCTCCTTCCACCCTCAAAACACATGGCTCCGACCTCTGCCCCCATCATCATTTTTCCTCCCCTGCCTCTGACTCTCCCACCTCACTCTTTCCCTTCTAAATACCCTTGTGATTACTCCTTTCCAGTTTAAGAACCTCATCTGCAACGTCTCCTTTATCCTCTAAGGCAGCATCCCAGGTTCCAGGGATTAGGGCATGGGCAGCTTCAGGAGCTGGTTACTCTATCCAGCACAGCCTGCAGCCTGCATTTCTTCACCTCATCTGGCCCTCACCAACCCCCATTTGTTGCCTCATCACCCTTACTGTTCCCAACCCTGACATTTTCAGCCTACCTACTGTGCACTGAGCACCTACTGTGTGCTGGGCAGTCTTTTAAATATTGTATGCACATAATATTTTGTTCCCATATTTTGATCATCCTGTGAGCCAGGGACAGCTGTCCCTATTTTTTCAGATGAGAAGACTGAAGTGTAGAGATTTTAGATAGCCTGAAACCACACAGTTAACAAATGCTGGAACTAGGGTATAAACCCGGCAGTTCCACTGAGCCAGAGTTCTGTTTATTAATTTACTTATTTTGCAGTGCTGAGAACTTGCTAGTCTTGACCACTGAGGTACATCCCAGCCCCTCTTTATTATTTATTTATTTATTGTGTGTGTGTGTGTGTGTGTGTGTGTGTGTGTGTGTGTGTATGTGTGTGCGTGTGTACCACAGCATGCATGTAGGTCAGAGGATAACTTGCAGGGATCAGTTTTCCTTGTCCAATGTCACAGTTTTTACCTACTGAGCCATGTCACTGGCCCTAACATTTTTATTTTATGTATGAAAAGCATGATCTCTTTCACTGGTAGATGGTCTTGAATGACTGGTTTTTTTGTTTGTTTGTTTTTTCTTTTTTCTTTTGGTCCTTTTGAGACAGGGTCTCCCTGTAGCCCCAGCTGGTCTTCCTGTAGACCAGGCTGGCCTTGAACTCACAGAGATCCACCTGCCTCTACCTCCCAAGTGCTGGAATCAAAGGTGTGCACCACCACACCCAGCTTGAATGACTCCTTTTAAGAAGATCACTCACTTAACCTTTGTGCTGATGGAAAAATGGCCGACATAGGTGTAATCTGTAATCTGGATCAGACTTTGGAGGCTGGAGCTGACACACAGCAAGAGTGAGCACCTTGGCTGGATTTCCCTGGGTGACTCGAGGGACCCATCTTCCCTTCAGATGTCCAGTGTGGGAGAATACTGAGCTGGAGTTTTTGTTTTGTTTTTTTGGTTTGGTTTGGTTTTTTTGAGACAGGATCTCCCTGTAGCCCCAGCTGGCCTAGAACTCACTAGGTAGACCAGGCTGGGCTCAAACTCATAGAATTCTGTGCTGGGATTAAAGGCATTAAAGGTACGCACCCCCACTCCTGTGAGCCTCTTAACCAGCACCCCGTGTTGGCCTCTGACTGCTGTTATATGAAAGGTGATGAATAGCAGAAGGCAGGAGACTTGAGCTCCAAATAAACGATGTAATGTTCCTAGATTACACTGAGCCCAATTTGCCCTTTGGTTTGGCTTGTTTCTGGGCCCTACTAACTGCCTTGTGGTTGACTTGTCTAGTGGTACAGACTGGATTCCATGTGATATTGTCTCCTTTTGGAAGTGTGTGTGTGTGTGTGTGTGTGTGTGTGTGTGTGTGTGTGCGAAAGAGAGAGAAAGATACTCAGCTCCCACTGTGGGAGGACAGGCACTGGATAATATTTGGGAGTCACAGATCACCCAGCCCCTGCTAACTACCCAGCCCTGCTTCCATTTCTGCTGCCAGTTGAACCACCAAGACCACCGAGGTAGAAACAAGAAGCACACGTCTATTCCTGTGGCTTCAACAGGACTCCCTGGGCAGAACACCTAGTGGTTACCTAGTGGTTTGTCTAGTACTCAGGTTTGTGGTCAAAGGAACTTTCCAATTTCTACTGCCTTTTGACCAAGTTACAAAATCCCTATGAACCTCAGTTTGATCATCTCCTAAATGGAGGTGATGGCCTCCATCTGATCTGCCTTAAGGAATTGTTACAGTTAAAGGAGATCACAGCACGTGGACAAAGTACCGATCCTGACAGACAGGGTACATTGAGGAATGTGCAGAAGGGAATTCTGGGTATAGAAGGGGATTCTTCTGTTTATTTTAGTTTGTTGCTGTTTTGAGAGAGAGTCTTATGTAGCTCAGACTGAACTCCAACTCACTGTTTAGCTGAGGATGACCTTGAACTTCATCCTCCTGCCTCTACCTTCTAGGTGCTAGGATTAACAGGTGCATACCTGCCTGGCATGTTTTGGGTTATTTTGAGACAAGATCTCTACATAGTCCAGCCTGGCCTGGAGCTCAAGATCTCTTGCCTCTGCCTCCCCAGTGTCGAAATCACAGGCATCAGCTACCACACCCACCCGGTAAAGATAATAAGCCATTCTAAGCCTTTGTTAAGAGACTATTTCTAAGTCTTCCCTACCTCTCTCCATGCCTTTAAGATGGAGGGAGGAGATAATTCAAATAGCATTTGGTCAAACTTTTGACTGCCATTCTAGAGAGGGGCTGTGAGATAAGGAGCTGCCTTAGGAATGTGGAAGGCTCTCTGCCCA
The DNA here is from genome assembly GCF_000622305.1 of Nannospalax galili. Classification (NCBI taxonomy): domain Eukaryota; kingdom Metazoa; phylum Chordata; class Mammalia; order Rodentia; family Spalacidae; genus Nannospalax; species Nannospalax galili. The sequence goes on from NW_008360328.1 coordinate 4,257,234, forward strand.
TGACCACTGGAGCTACCACACCACTCTTGCCTTCCATTTGACAGCCCATATGCATAGAGCTTTAGTTCTTTTTTATCAAGAAGGGTCTGTATCCAGGAGTTCTGGTTCAGACCTGTGAACCCAGCACTTGGGAGGCTGAGGTACAGGTGTTAGGAACCTAGCATATATGAAGTTCTGGGTTGGATTGCCGGTGCTGCATAAATCAGACATAGTGTTACATGCCTGTAATCCTAGCCCTTGGGAGGTAGAAACAGAAGGTTCAGAAGTTCAAGGTCATCACTGGCTATATAGTGAGTTCAAGGCTAGCCTGGGGTACATGGGACCTTGTCTCAAAACAACAAACAAACAAAAAATACCATAAAGAAGAGCCTATAAAGCTGGACCTGTTGGCACAGGCCTGTAATCCCAGCATGAAGGGCACCTGCAGCAGGAGAAGGTGGGAGTTCAAAGCCAGCCTGGACTACACAGTGAGACCTTGCCTCAAAAACAGAACAAACAAACAACAACAACAAAAGGTAGGGGGCTGGGCTGTAGCTCAGAAGTAGAGCACTTGCCTTGCATGTACAAGGTTCCTGAATCACCCATTCATCAAAAACAAGCAAGCAAACAAACAAAACCAGAATCCATGACATACCAGTCAGGCCATGATAATGGCCTGGGACAGACCCTGTGAGAGTCAGCTTGCAGGGAGGTCTTGAAAACCAACTGATTTATCAACACAAGCCTCCCAGAGATCCCAGACCAGCAGCATTTTTCAAGCCTGGGGTTCTTATCTTATTCCAAGTAGAAGATCACAAGCCTACCCACGGAAGGCTGAAAGACATGGGTCTGGCTGTCTGGCCACTTACGGTGTTGTGGCAGCTGTGCTTCCTGGCCTCACTTCATCCATCAGTAGTGGCAGGAGGCGGTGAGTGTGGCTGTCTCCTTGTGAACTGCAGCTGCCAGCTCTCTAAACATTGGAGGAGGGAGGTGGGCTTGAGGAGGAGCTCAAGTCACCAGGGAAACTGCTTGAGCAGGCCAATCGTGCCTGGGTGGTGATGGGTCTCAATGGGCTGACTCTTGGGACCTTGGGTACACAGGCAACTGGCTCTGAGGATATGGAGGTTGAATCTTAGCACACTAACTTGTAATGTTTTTGTTGTCTGGTTTTCATATTCTTTCTCTTTCCATCTTCTGCAGCCTGGGAAAGAATCCCTTGCTCTTTCTGAATTGTTCTGGAAATCAGTAATGCAGGGCTAGGATATTTAAGTTGGAGAGTGTGTGACAAGATAAAGGAAGAGGCAGGGCAGAGAGTCCAGTTAATTCAACAAAGATTTACTTAGCCCTGATCCTGACAGGCACCCAAGATTTTCCTGTGTTGGAGGGATTATTTCAGAAAGAAATCAGATCCAGCCTCTGACCACAGAATCAGATGACTTTGATATATGATAAGATCAAGGGGGAGGGAGACCCCTCTAATCTGTGGGCCATCATGTGAACATAGGAGACTTATTTGGGAGACTGTAATGGGGAGGTTAACTTTGCTGGGAGCAGGATCAGGTTTTAGTTCTCAATGAGAAACAACATTTAGGAATCAGTGTCCCTGTGACATGTTCTTCCTCTAGAGGCCCAGTGCTCACACTGCTTCCATCAAGTCCCTAGGAAGACCCAAGAGTTTCACTTTGGCCTTAGGAACATGTCTGAAGTCATGGGGACCAGGCTGGGCTAGCCTGGGTTCTGAGGTCTGTGGGGATGAGGATCTCCTTTATGGATCAGTCTAGGTAGCTGATTCTGCACACAAACTTCCCAGGGTGGGTCAGGAAGATAATCTATAAGCAAGGTTGAAGGCCTGTTAAGTCAGGAGCCACTGAGAGGTCAGCTTTGAGTATCTGCTTGCTGGAAAACCCTCAGGGGGGATATACCTGCCCAGACTGAATTGTAGACCCATAACAATGAGCAGAGACCTGCAGTTTAGAATTAGAGGTGGAGAGACGGGGTGGGTGGGGAGACTCAGGCAGCAATAAAAAAGAGGGCAAGCAAGTCCAGTGTAACTAAGCCAGGGCACAGTGGCTGTCCTGAGGAGGGAGAAAAGGAACTGCCAAGCTGGAGAGAAGGGGAATCCAGGCCCTCCAGGCTCCCAAGGATGGCTTAGAATTCGGAATTGAGCTAGGAGGCTGAGATTTTCAGCAGTAAGAGGAATGACTGTAGATCTGACTTGAACTCTGTACAAGAGAAAATTTCAGAAGGGACAGATTCTTTCTGCTGTCTGCAGTTTCTAAGGATGGGGTGCAGGTATATTACAACAGTTATTTTTAGTACAGAGTCCAAGACTTTCCGTGTTTGGTCTTCTTAGCTCTTGGCTCTGGAATTGCTTTTCCCCTGAGGGAGTTTTCCTTCTCAAAGAAGAGGAAGATGAGGCTGAAGAAGCAAAGAGATGGGCATCCACTGGGGTTCTATGTCCTTCTCAGCAACCTCCCCCACACGCAGAGCATCATTTTATATCTTCCTTCTAATAGGGACTTTTGCTTTTAAAACACACATCATTCGGTATGCACAGTACTAGTATCTTAAAGAAAGAAATAAAATTAAAAATGACTTCTGTCTTCTTGTTACCCCCAGTCAGAGGGGGACAAGTAAATAGAAATGAAAATACAAAAGAGAAGTAAAGGAATCATTATATTGTACTCCGCTAAGGATCCAGACACAATGAGATCTAAATGGGCCTAGGGAATCATAAAAGAGCCAGGAAGGAGGTTTTATTTCTTTGTTTAATTTTAATTTTATGTCCATGAGTGCTTTGATGCACGTATTGTGTGCAGTGCCCACAAAGGCCAGAAGACAGTGTCAGATACCCTGGAACTGGAGTCACAGGTGGTTGTTAGCTGCCATGTGGGTCCTGGGAACTTCTGCAAGAGCGGTCAGTGTTCTTAACCACTGGGCCATCTCTCTAGCCCCCTGGAGGTGGGGGAGGGGTTTATTTATACCAGAGGGCTGGAAGCAAGTTCATATGAGTTTCTGAGGGTATTGGCGATAAGCGCTGTTTCTGTTTATCATGTGGGTATGCATGTGCCTCTGTGTGTGGTGTGTGTGTGTGTGTGTGTGTGTGTGTGTGTGTGTGTGTGTGTGGTTGAGGATCAAACTCAGGGCTTAGTGCATGCTAAGCAAACACTTTACTGCTGAGTTTCTCCTCAGCCCTAGCTCATCATCTTTCACGCAGTCACCAGCATCAGCAGCCTTTGAACTTAGTCCTAATCTAAGCAAAGGCAGCCGGCAGCGTTAATGACCCATTTACAAATCAGGACATGAGGACAGGAAGCACAAAGGGGCCGTTCTTGTGCGTGCACGTGTGGATTTAGGGACATCACTGCTGCTCTCTGACCTGAGTTTTTTGGACTCTGAAGGCCCACACCTATGGATATGGTGCTTCCAATTTTGCTTTGCTGGTTTATTTTCATTCCTGGATCACAGCTTTCAACTCACACAGTGAGCTTCAGACTGGCAAATAAATGTTCCTGGCAATGCAGCCGGCTGCCGTTTCCTGTGTTTAGAGACCACATTGCAGGGAAGTGTTTGAAGAGTTGTTGTGAGTGTTGCGTCTGCCCCTCCTTTTGAAAGTGTGGATGCCACTTCTCAGAAACAGGAAGGTGAGGCGGTATGTTCAAGGGTTGGGTGGCTGTTCCCACTGCTGGGGAATGAGCTCAGAGCCTTTGTTCTGTCTGGTGTGAGACCATGGGGCCTATGAAGTCAATGGATTGTGAGGTCAAAATTCTAGCACTGGCTGAGTGAGACAGTTTATGTCTGCCTTGCCCATCTGAGTGGCTAAATTCTCCAAAGCTGCAGGGAGCCCCTCTGATGAGCTCAGGCCAGTGCAGATCTTTGAGCCCCAAAGATAAACAGGGTGCCTCCAGTAAATCCTTGTGTTTAGGAAAGAGGTAGGCACAGGCAGGGTCACGAAACAAGGAGGTATGTGCTGAAAGGGGACTCATCCCCAGTTTTCATCTTAGGACAGCAGTGAATCCAGATGGTGAAAATTTGTTTGCCATGGACCTGTTATATGCAACTTCACGCCTTTCTCAATCCTGAGCTAAGTAGAAGCCAGTATTTCCATTCTACAAATGAGCAAAACAGACAGACACATGGAAGGGTTTATACAACTTGGAAGTGACTACACAAATGTACTTTAACCCTTCGGGTTTTAGAGGCCTGGCCTTTCCTTCTTACCCAGCCTGACAGCTCTTTGATTACTTGTGTGTGTTCCAACATTCTCTGCTATTGAATAGTCTTCCCCTTCTCCCCCCATCCTTCCTGTGTACCTGGGATGGCTGTTGGTCAGGAGTTAATCACTGTCAGCTGCCACTTGCCTGCCTCTCCAGTCCCTTCTGGTCCACTCCTCCCTCCACAGGGCCCAGAGCATCTCACTTACCTCTGGTGTCTCAAGTGCCCACCTTTTCAGCACCTCAGGGTCCTGCTCGAGTTTGTTGGTAAATCAATTAATTAGTGTTTTGTCTCTCTTTTAAAATTTATTTTATGCAGATGAGTGTTTTGCCTGCATGTTTAGTGGAAGTCAGAAGAAAGTGTTGGATCCCTTGGAACTGTAGTTATAGGCAGTTGTTAGCTACCATGTGAACACTGGAAATTGAACCAGGGTCCTCTGCAAGAGCATTCAGTACTCTTGACCATTGAGCCATCTCTCCAGCCTCATCTTTCTCTCTTAAATGAGACATTTTATTCATTTGTTTTATTTATTGAGACAGGGATGTGCCATGTAACTCAGGCTGCCTCAGGCTCCTCAGTGCTGGGATTAGCACATGTGCCACCATACCCAGTCTAGGTAAGATCTCACCCATGAGTTTCACACACTTTGTCTTTTGAGAAAGTTTCTCAGGTTGCGTTGCTCACCTCACCTTCCCCCACCCACTCCACTCCCATTTCTAGATAGAATGTGTGTGTGTGTGCATACACGTGCGTTCACTGCCCCAGCACGTTGTATGCAAACCACACCCCATCACGTTTCAGATCACTGTCACAGGTGACTTATGTCGGTTCCCTGGACTCAACCGGGACTGCTGGGAGTGACAGCTGAGAGTTTTCTGTTCCCTTGGTCAGTTGCATGGGGTTCAGCATCTAGTCTAAGTGCTTAGCTCATTCATTTATCCCTCTATGAACAGTATATTAATATTTTTTACTCATGTGCTAGGGAGACAGTGGTATATAAAACTGTACTATATCTTCAGGAGCTTGAAGTTCTTTCATTGGAGGAAATGGAAACCAATCTACTTATCTGTAAGAGAAAGCTATCTTCTCTGTCAGCTTGGGTGGTTATCACAAAATAACCACAGACTCAGGGCTTGAACAACAGACATTTATTTTTTTCACAAGGGTGGGCTGAAAGCTCAGGATCAATGCCTGCAAGGTTTGGGTTTTGTTTAGGGCCCCTAAGGAAGGATAACTCTGAACTTCTGATCTTCCTGCTTCTACCTCCCAAGTGCTGGGACTGCAAACCTGTGCCACTTTGCTGGTTTTATGTGTAAGCCCTGGGTTTCACAAATGCTAGGCAAGCACCCTACCAATTGAGTCACATCTCTAGCCGCCCCCTTTTTCCTTTTTAGAGACAGAATTTGTGGCCCAGGCTGGCCTTGACTTTGAAATCCTCCTGCCTCTGCCTCCAAAGTGCTGTGATTATAAGTGTATGCCACCAGACTTGAACCTTCCAGTCTCTTCTTGCAAGAGCACCCCTCTAATCCCATCATGTGAACCCCACCTCATCACATCATCTAAGTATGATTACCTTTCAGAGGTAACGTCTCCATTATATTGTAGTGTAGGTCAGTGTCCATCTGTGAATTTGTTTTTTAGCTTTGTTTTTATTTGGTTTTTAATTAATGCATTTATTTTTATTTTATGTAGATGAGTATTTTGCCTGGGTGTATGTAAGTGTACCACATGTGTGCAGTGCCCTCAGAGGTCAGAAGAGGCCACTGGATCACCTGGAACTGGAGTTACAGATGGGTCTAGCCACCTGTAGGTGCTAGGAACTGAACCTGGGTCCTCCACAAGAGCAGTCAGTGCTCTTAAACGCTGAGCCATCTCTCCAGCCCCTGTTTTTGTTTGTTTTTCAGAAAAGGTCTCATGTAGCCCAGGCTAGCCTTGAACTCCTGATCCTCCTGCTCCTCCTGCCTCCACCTTTCAGTCAATGAATTTTAAGGGAAAATTATTCCGTTTTCCTTGCTGGCCTTCTAGAGAATACTTGTGTGAATTTAATGATAGGAACTTGAGACCAGGCCGAGAAAGGCTAGGAAGGTGCCACACTGAAGGCAGGATGGGCTTCCTCTGTGTGTCCCTCACCTCTCTATCCCTCTCTCACTAGCTGGGGACCAGTGTCCATCATGCTCTGTGCCCTCCTCTCCATTGTGGCTGTACTCAGCCTACCTCTGGCTGGTTGACCCACATTCCTTTGGGCTCAGGTGACCAGTAAGGAAATAGAAACCACAGAGGTGAGAGGGAAATGCCTGCAGCCTGTGGAGGGAGTGGTGATGGCAAAAGCTCAATCTGTTTCCCAGGCCTTCTCACTACCCACTTTCCCACACAGTCCACAGTTGTTCCCGTGTGACTCACTGATGTGGGTGATGGTCCTGTGGCACCAGCACTATCAGCTCCCAGGACCTGCTGCCTTGAGACTAAGAGATACTTTCAGGACTGTTGGATACCTGGGCTCAGGAAGTTTCTGTGTTCCATGCAGGGACTGTCTGGGTGAAGGAGCTACTATGTCCAAATGCTCAGGTGTAGAAGTACCCTGAGTCTCCTGTTTGAAATGCCGTAGAATGAATTCCTCCAGGAGTCAGGGCAAAGAGTGTCCATTTCGGAGGTGTGGCCTAAGGAAAAGAAAACCACACACAGGTACTTAGAAAGTCTAAGTTCAGGGACTGGAGAAATGGCTCAGAGATTAAGAGCACTAACTGCTCTTACAAAGGACCCAGGTTTGGTTCCCAGTTCCCATGGTAGTTAACTATCATCCATAACTCCAGTTTCAGGGGATCTAACGACCTCTTCTGGATTGCATGCCTGTGGTACATTTACTTACATGCAGGCAAAACACTCATACATATAAAATAAGAATATATATTTTTAAATGTAGAGTGGGAGTGGTTACACACACCTTTAGTCCCAGAGCTCACGAGGCAGAGGCAAAGCAGGTCTCCACGCGTTCAAGGCCAGCATGGACTACATAGCAAGTTCCAGGCCAGCTGGGGCTACAGGGAGACCCTGTCTCAAAAAGACAAAATTAGGGGCTGGAGAGATGACTCAGTGCTTAAAAGCACTGACTGCTCTTGCACAGGACCTGGGTTCAGTTCCCAGCACCCACATAGCAGCTAACAACTGTCTGTAACTTCAGTTCCAGGAGATCTTCTTCTGACCTCCGGGGCATTGCACAACACGGATACACTCACATACATGCAGATGGTGAGAGTTTGCCATGAACCTATCATATGCAACTTCATGCCTAAAAATAAAATAAAAATAACAAAATACTTTTTAAAAAGACAAATAAATAACCAGAGAGAATATTCTAGGTTCCAGGGGTTATCTGGGCTCTTTAATGAAATCTCAGCCCTGCTGTTATAATGCAAAAACAGAGACAATTTTATACAAATGAATCTGGCTCCAATAAACTTATTCACAGACACTAACTGAATCTAATTTCATGTAAGTTTCATGTAGTACAAACTTTTATTCTTTTGTTGTTGTTGTTCTTTTAAAACATTTAAAAATGTAAAAACGGTTCTTAGAGGCCGAAGAGATAGCTCAAAAGCAGGTAATGGGTTATATTTGGCCAAGGGTGGTTGTTTGCTGACCCCTGTTTCAGAAGATTCCAGATCCTTGACTTTTCAAATAATACCTGGTGACCTAGCTACTTCAGAGAATTACTGTGACAATCCAATGAGTGGGGAAGGGCATCTACAACAAACCTGTATTTTTCAGATGAGGGAACAGAGGCCCAGAGTGGGAACAGGACTTGCTCACAGGCACACAGTTCCCTCCAGGTTAGGATGCGAGTGGGTGTGCTGAATTCCAAGCAGGTGCGCTGCCCTATTCCAGGTAGAGTTGGTTTGGAAGGTGAGCTCTGCTCAAAAGGCAAATTAATGTCCTTTCCGATATGTTACAAATGGTTAGTTAAGGACTTTTCAGTATCAGAGCTGCTTTGTCAATGTCAAAATGCCAGTAACAGCCTGTTCTGGGGAAATGCAGGGGCTGTCTTGAGCAAGATCCAAGGTAGTTCAGCACCTGAAGTAAGACACTGAAGCTCTGTGTGTGTGTGTGTGTGTGTGTGTGTGTGTGTGTGTGTGTG
>NW_008360328.1:4265646-4292232 GCF_000622305.1 Nannospalax galili
TCTCCCTATGTAGCCCAGGCTGGATTCAACTCCTGCCACTTCAGCCTCCCTAGTACTGGGATGATTGATAGACCTGAACCAAAATGCCCCTCTAAAGCTTCTTTTTATTTAGCAAAATAAAAGCTACATTAAGTGTTAGTCCCATAACAAAAATTGGCTAGAAATTATTCAATTTAAACCTATCCATTTTTGTTTAAACCTTGCTGTTCATAGTAATTAGTGGGTAATTCTTTGTAATAGTTACTTAAATGCATAATAGTCTGAATTGTTTACTTGTTTTCTTACCCAAAACTGTAGCATGCCTGAATGACATTCTTCTTATTTTTGTTTTGGTTTTATGAGATAGGGTCTCACTATGTAGCTTAGGCTAGCCTGAAACTCTGTATGTAACCCAGGCTGGATTTGAACCCATGATTTTTCTGTTTTGGTCTCTTGATTACTGGGATTACTTGAATGACCCTTATAACAAAATCTTAGATTAAAAGAAGTCCATCCCCAGTTTCACATCTTTCATAAATATAGATCATCAACATTGCTCTTTTTCTCATGATCCAACCCAACTCTCCAGACAGGAACAGTTGCTCACAGAGAAAATAGAGTTTTTCCTTGTTTTACTTCTGCTTCTTCACTTTTAGACATAGACAGACGATGATGAGATTGAGAATTTAGGTTCTGGATAAGCCAAAGTCAGTGATGCCCTCTGAAATCACAGGCAAGGAGTCTCTACAGACATGGACAAGCTCCCCTCTAATAGGCTGGCACCTACTCACCCATTGTTTGGGTATCCTGTTCCATGTTCTCCCACTGTGGTCCTGGGATAGTGCTCTGCCCTCTGAGGTAGCAGGTGCAGGCTCACAGGCATTCTCCTGTGTACACAGGCATTCACACATGTATATCCCAGGGGCTTGCTGGCCAGCCTGCCTAGCTAAATCAGCAAGTTCCAGGCTCAGAGAGAAGTATATGTTGGGGGCAGAGGGACCATGTCTCAAAAATTACAGTGGAGAGCAATTGAGGAAGACACCCTATGTCAACCTCTGGCTTCCATATACCTGTGTCCATGTGTACACACACACACACACACACACACACACACACACACACACACACACTTGCAAATGCATGTCTACTCAGAGGCTGGGAGAAGCCTGTGAGGTGAGGAGTGTCCTTGGAAAGGGGAGACACAAAGAGGCCATTGGCTAGTATCATTTAGGGCATCTGTGATCTGAGATGCCCTGCCTTGACTCTGTGACCCTTGTGCTGCATGGCAGCAGTAAGCTGACTCATCTCTGCCACCCAGGGTGGCCCAGCTGTCAGAACAAGATTGGCCCACCCTTCCCCTATTTGCCCTGCTTTGTCAAAAAAGCCATGGCTTAATGATCATCTGCCTTATACAGTCACTCAGGAAGCTCAAAGGCTGGGGCAGGATGGCAAATTGTCCTTTAAAGTAGGGTCCTGCTGAGTCACTCTGAGGCCTGGAACAAATTGCTTTTTCCTAAATAATTTATTACAGCAGTTTCATTTATCTAGTAGCTGACAATGTCGATGGTCCTGAGCAGCGTTTAGACTCAAGTCTCTACTCCAGCTCCATGGGGCCTGTTGCCCTCACTTGCAAAGGGGCATCCCATCCCCACAGCGGTTCCATGAGACAGGCAGTAATGATATTCTCACATTACAAACAAGAATACCAAAGCACAGGGGAGTTTGCTTGTCCCAGGTGAGGGGCAAGGGCTACACCCCAGCTTTTGACTCAAATCCTTTTTTCTTTCCAGTCTGCCTTTTCTGAGTCCCAACCTCACCCCCTCCCCTTTTACTTCTGGTGCTGGGGATTGACGTTAAGGCCTTGTATATGCAGTTGCTCTACCACTGAGCTATGCCAACAGCCCCTGGGTAGAAGAGATGACTCAGGGGATAAAGACACTTTCTGCCAAGTCTGATGACCCGACTTTGATCCCAAGACTCACATAGTAGAAGGAGAAAACTGACTCCCAGAAGTTGTCTTCTGACCTCCACATGCTCACATATATACATACACTGAATAAATATTATAGAATAGTTTTAAAGTAAATAAATAAAAATGTAACCACAGCATCATTTTGTCACACCTGAGAGATGATTTCTTAATACCATCAAATACGTGCTCAGCAGTCACATGTCCCAATTGCCTTATAATTGTTTTTATTTTTCAATTTTTATTTTCTTTTTTTAATATTTTATTATTTTTATTTTATGTATGAGTGTATTGTCTGCATGTGTGCAAGTGCACCTGTGTGGTGCAATGCCCACAGAGGTCAGAAGAGGGTGTTGGATCCCCTTGAGTTGGAGTTACAGAAAGTTGTTAGCCACCATGTGAGTCTTGGGAATTGAACCTGGGTCCTTTGCAAGAGCAGCCAGTGCTCTTAACCACTGAGCCATCCCCCCAGCCCCTTTATTTTATTTTTTCATTTTTTTCAATAAATGTATATTTTTATTGAATTTTAGTGCATTATTTTTTATTTTTTGAGACAAGGTTTCACTATATGTCCTTGGCTGGCCTGAAACTTGCTATGTAGACCAGGTTGACCATGAACTCACAGAGATCTGCCTGCCTCTACCTTCAAAGTATTGGGATTAAAGGCATGTGCCACCATGCCTGGTCTTGTGAAAATCATATTTCAAAGGCCTGTTCTTGAGTCTAGCAGTTGTGTCTCTAAGGGCAGTTATTTTCCTCACTCATCCTTCTTCGATATTTTGTAACCTTCTTATTGGCAATAAAGTCATGTTCATAGTCCAGTTTCTGCTGTTGTAGCCTCAGAAGACACAGTTCATCTCTTCCCTCTAGTTCTTAGAAGTTAGTGGTCAGATCAAGAGGAAACTATTATTTCTAATATAGATTTCTTTTGGACCAAAATTTCACCTGTCCAAGAACTTTTTTATATTTTTTTAAAAGATTTTATTTTTATTATTTTTAAGTATGTGTATATGTGTGTGTCGGGCAGGGGGAGGGTATGTGCTTGTTAATGCAGGTGCCTATGGACTCCAAAAGAGGGCATCAGATCCCCCCTGGAACTGGAGTTACAGGTAGTTGTGAGTTACCTGACATGGGTGCCGGCAACCAAACTTGGGTTCTCTGTAAGACCGGCAAGGCTCTTTACTGCTGAGTCACCTGTCCAGACCCCCTGAACAAGAAATCTTGATAAAATACCAGATAATAGTCAGGCATGGTAGTACAGGCCTTTAATCCCAGCACTCAGGAGATAGAGGTAGGCAGATCTCTATGAGATTGAGGCCAGCATGGTCTACATAGCAAGTTCTAGGACAACTGAGGCTACAGGGAGACACTATCTCAAAAATAAATAAATAAATGAATAAATAAATAAATAAATAAATAAATAAATCAGATACTGTTAGGTGTAGTGGTGCATGACTGCAATCCCAGCACCTGTAAGATAGGGATCAGAAGTTCATGATCAGAAGTTCAAGGCCAGCCTGGGGTATGTGAGACCCTGTCTTAAAAAGGAATGGGGAGAGATGTTTCGGTGGTTAAGAGCACTGGGTGCTCTTGCAGAGGACCCAGATTCAATTCTCAGCACCCAGACAGTGGCCAGCAAACATCTTTATCTCCAGATCCAGGGGACTGATGCCCTCTTCTGATCTCCACAGGCATTGAATGACATGGGTGCGCTTACACACATGCAGGTAATATACTCATACACACAAAATAAAAAGAATTTCTAAAAAAAAAAAAAGGAGGAGGAGGAGGACAACGAGACAGACAGTTTGGAACTGAAAGTGTGGGTCCATTAGCTGCATTTGGAAGTAAAGAGGAACTCAAAGTGATAGAGCCTTGAGCTTCTTTTTGAAGGAAGATGTTCAGTCAGGACTTCAAGCAGTGGCTTGCAATCCTCATATTCCTTTAAATTCATTAGCTCAACATATCATCGTTTCATCTTCTTGTGCTTAAGATCGGAACTGTTCATGTCATGGTAAGGGGAGGCTTTCTTTGGCCAGTTCTGGGTCTTCTCTTTGGATCAACAAGGTTTATGGTCAATAGTCTTCCAGCTTCAGAAAGGAGACTGGAGAAAATGAAAGCCCACTGTGCCTGAGGTAGAAGGACAGCACACCTTGTTTTCGTTCTTGTTTAAATACTTCTCTGCCCTCCATCCCTACCCTCAGGATGCATGGAGGACCCAGACTGACTTCATCATACCAATTCTTCAGCTCAGAAGAGTCCACAGAGCAAGTGTTCAGGAGATGCCAGAGTTCATCCACACCTAGGCACTCTCCACCCTCCTTACTTCTGAAGTAGGCGTCCTTCTCAGAGATCCTTCTGTGAGTTCTTTGGAGCATCAGTTTGATGTGGTACACCCCACAAGGGTTCATGTTAGGTGTTGGTCCTCACCTTCCACTTGTTTAAGACAAGATCTCTTGTTCACTGGTGTGTATACCAGGCTAGCTGGCCAAACTTTCTGGGGAGTCTCCTGTCTGAACTGCCCATTTCTTCATAGGAGCATGCTGGGGTTACAGATGTCTGGCTTTTACATAGGTACTGGGGATCTGAACTCAGGTCTTCAGGCTTATACAGCAAGGGCTTTACCCACTGAGGCATACCTCAGCCCAGAAGCCTTGTTCTTAGTATGGTGATGGTAGGAGATTGTGGAACCTTTAAGAGGTCAGGCCTCCTGGGAGATCTCAGGTCATTGGGGGTACACGCTTATGAAAGACCAGGTATTCTTGTGGGACTTTTTAGTTTGCAAGGGTAAGTTTGTAAGAGCAACTTTGATCCCTAAATTACAATATAGCTTCCTGTCTGGTGATGGGATCATTCATTCTCACTTGCTCCTGCCACTGTGCCCTTCACCTCCACCATGAGGTGCTGTAGTTAAGGGGATGACCAATGGGCATTACATTGTTTGTGTTTTCAGTCTCTACAACTTGAAATAAATAATTAAATAGACCTCTTTTCTTTATTAGTAGCCTATCTCCAATATTTAGTTATAGTAACAGAAAACTAATATAACCAGTTTATAGACATAAATGGATGTTTTCCAATATATGATCCAACACATCTTTGTTATAAAAGCAACACCTTTTGTGTTTTATAATACATGACAGTTGACAAAGTATTTCCATCTTTTTAGTCTTACTTGAACTTTGCAATAGCTCTGTTAGGGCAAAGCCTGAATAGATCATGTTTTTGCCCTTGATCAATAAGGAAACTGAGGCTCTGAGAAGCTAAATGAGTCGTACAGAGTCACGTGGTGAGAGATACTCTAAAGCCAGGGGCCCAAGCCGGTGCTGTGTCAGGAATAATGCTAAGTCCTCTGAATTGGTGGTGGTGGTTTCCCCAACAGCAGCAGAGGATGCTGTTGACTGTAGGGGAAAGTTTATAGGAAAATTTGAACGGCACTGAGATGCTCTGAAATGTTAAGGAAACAACTATAAAGTTTGTGAGGACTGGGTGTGGGCAGGGTAAGACTTGACTATGATATTCAGGGGAAGACTAGAACCCTGGAAGAATGGCAGTCTAGGTCCTGAAAGTCACTGGAGTGGTCAGAGGGGGGGAGAGACTGGACTACAGTCCCTTCCTATCCTGCTACAAACGCCTCAGTAATGATGTAGCCTTGCATTCTCCTTTCTCTAATCCTTTTCTCCCACCTTCACTCCCATGTGCAACTGGTCTCAGGTAAACCAACCAACACCTGTGCCTCCTGAGGCTGTTGTTATTATCTTTATACCTTCAATGAAACAAGCCAACAAATATGAAAGCTGAAGGTTTATCATAAACTACCAAATGTAGATAGTAGTGGGACACAGGTCTTGGCTGCCTGTGATTCCAGCACTCTAAAGGGAGGGATCTTTGCAGGAGGACTGTGAGTTCGGGTCAGCCCAGTCTACATAATGAGTTCAAGACCAAGTTGAATTATATGGACTTTGTTTCAAACATCAAAACATCCAAAGGTGAATACTTTAAATTACAGCACCTTAGCCACTTTAGAAGTATCTAGGAAACATGATATGGTCATAGCTTTTTGAGACAGGCAAAAGGTGCTTGGAACCTCGCTAGCAGTGATGACTAATCAGGGCTAGGCACGTTGACTCAAACCCTCCACTTGAGATGGTCCCTCACAGTGCTGACCTTCAAAGGAGGTGTGATGAAGGTGTGATACCACTCAGCCTGCAAAGGGGGAAGGTTTAAGCCCTCTAGGAGGATGGGGGGCTGGTGTATTGGGCTGTGGGGAACATTATGCTTCTTTCATAGCCCCAAAGGCCCATATGTTGACAGCTTTGGTCCACAGCCTGTGACGCTTGTTGGGGGGTTGGGAGGAGGTTGGAACTTCTAGGAAGTGAGGCCGTGTCTTTGTTTCTTTTCTCATTTCTGCAATAAGATATTCTGGACATGAAACTTAAGGTAGAAGGGTTCATTTGGGCTTACAGTTCCAGCGTACAGCCCATCGTGGAGGAGAAGTCAAGTACCAAGAGCTTGAAGCAGATGGTCACATCTCCTCTGCGGTCAGAAGAGAGTGATGAAGGCATGCAGGCTACTTACTGCTCAACCCACTTTCCCCACGTTTATATCCTATAGTCAAGGATCCCCTGCCTTGGGAATGGTACTGTCTACAGTGGGTAGATAGTCCTCCCATCTTGATGAATGTAATCAAGATAATTCCCCACAGACATGCTCAGAAGCCCATCTCCCAGGTGATTCTAGATTTTGTCAAGTTGACAGTGAACACTAACCATCGCAGACCTATTGAAAGGCAGTTTCATTATTGGGAACATGTTCTGGAGGGGAATATTGGGATGCCCATTGCTTCTCTCTTTGCGTCCTTGGCTGGCTGGTTCTCCTGCAGCTGGGCTGCGCTACATAACCACAGGCCCAAAGCAATATGGCCATGTGACCATGAACCAAAACCTCTGAATCTGCAAACTGAAATATTACTTTCCTATTTTTAAAACCTTAATTTAACTTAATTTTTTTGAGATAGAATCTCATATAGCACGGGCTGGTCTCAAACTCAGTATGTGGCAGGAGCTGCCTTGAGCTCTTGATCCTCCTGCCTCCCCCTCTAAGAGCTGTGATCACAGCTGTGCACCACCAGGCCTTATTTCTCCCCTCCTTTGAGTTGATTTTCTCAAGTATTTTGTGATAACAATGGAAGTCTGACTAACAAGAAAAGATGGATGGGGGGTATGCTGGGAGGCAGTCATTAAGCCCCTACTGCATGGGCCTGTATGCCATGTGGTTTATAAACCCTTTTTATTGCTTTCAATAGCTTCCTAAGAGCTGGGGGAGGAGTAACCCAGTGGTAGAGTGCTTGCCTAGCTTATGTGAAGATCTGGGTTTGAGCTCTAGTACTGAAAACAAACACACTTCCACATACCTATTTTATAGGTGAGAAAGTTCTGAACTTGTACAATATTAGTAAGTAGTCAAAATCTTTATTCTAACCCAGATCTGTCTGCAACCAACTCATGTTTTTCCACCAACATACTCAGCATCTTTGATTCCTCCAGATCAGTGCCTTCCCAGATCTCCAGTGTCTCAGACTGGGCTAATGAGCCAAGCCACGAAGCCAATCCTGTGCCTTCTTTGTCTTGATATAGATACCTCACTTAAATAACCAATGATAGCAATGATAATAATTATAAACAGCAGAGACAGAAGTCATGAATTTCGTTTAGCGTGTTAGTTAGCTTTCCCTCACTAGCAAGATACCTAAGATAAGGAAGAAAAAATTGGTTTTGGCTCATGATTTCAGAAGTTTCAATTCACAGTCAATTGGCCCTCTTCCTCTGGGCCTGGGCCAGTACAACATGGCAACAGGAACGTGTGGCAGAGGAACAAAGAGAGGAAAGGGCTGGAATCCTTCAAAGGTATCCTTTCCAGCAATCTAACTTCTCAGTGAGCCCCACATCCTAAAGATTCCTCCCCTTTCCAGTGGTGACAGGCTGAAGGCCTTTAAGAGACACTTTACATCCAAACTACCATAAATGATTTCCTCTTGGGGGGGTCCCTGCTTGACTTCTTTAGGGTATAGAAGTCTAGACTAGTTAGCCAATGGTTGGTTTGCATCTGACATTCTACCTAACGGCATTGTTATTCTTTCTTATTGTTATATGTGATATTGTATAAATTGAACAGAGTTACAGTTATTAGGAACTTGTGAGCATTTTCTGTATCAAAGTTATTCTTCTAACCTGATTGCTCATGCATTCCTAAAGTCCCATTATATGAACATATTGTTTAATCATCTTATTTTTTTAGAAATCTGGGTCATTTTGTTGAGGTAAGCATACTTGCACATACAGTTTGGTGCCCTGCATAGCACAGTAAGGTTAAACGCCTTAGAATCCTTTGATAAATGGAGATAAAATTTCAAAGCCCTGTGAGGTGGATTACAAATGATACTCCAGAGCCTGTGCATAGCACAGCATTGTACAGAGTCAGCTCTGCCTATAGGGTAGCTATTGTGACCAGCTTACTTGTCTGAGTATTTTCTCGAGTGAGATGCTAAGATGTAGAGTTACATTCTCATGGCATTTGAAGGATGTGTGGTTGTACAGTGCTGGCCTGTGTGAAGATGAGGCAGAACAGGAAGCTGCTGTGGCCATTTAGCACACCACTGTCTAAGCCAACTAGATAAGGTGACCACAGACTGGACGGAGATGGAAGGCATATTGCTTCCATCCCAGCACCCAGCCAAGATCTTCTGGGTCTGAATCCTCTGTACTACAGGCCTAGCCCGTCAAGTTTAGACCCATGCAATCCGGGGAGGAATGTGTGAATCTGTCCCTCCTTCCAAAATTCAACCTTGTTTTCTTATTTCACATCCTCAAACCTTGCTGGTGGTAACAATGGAACAGGGTAGGACGTGCTGGGCTCAGTGTAGTTATCTCTGTTCCTGAGACAGGATTTGCCTGAGGTTATGACCCCTGGCAGAATGGTGATCAGACTTAGTGATCACTGGGCATTGGGCCTGATCCTTCTTTTCATTTGTGAAAGGCAGAAACGCAGAACATTTAAATGATTAGTCTAAGGTCATGAAACATGTCGAAATGCAAGAATCAAACCCCATGACCTCGGGGTCACTGCCCCTCCAGGGTTTTTCCCTGGAACCAAGTTCTTTTGCAACAAATGAAAGGTCTTGGTTATGTTGCCTCCTTGTCTGGGTATGTTTGCCTCTCTTTCCAAAAGGCAGCGTCCCTCTAGAGAAGTTCGTCACTGGAAAAATGAAACCATATGGCCATATAGTCTGCTCTGGGCCTCAACTAGGCCTTCCTTGCAGATCATTCTGGAAACATCACCAAGCAGCAGGAAGTGGGGGCCCAGGATATAGCTCAGTGGGTAAAGAGCACTAATCTAGCATGCACAAATGTGTTCAGTCCTCAGGACACCAGATAGGTATATCAAAAGAAGCAGGAAGGAGCCTGTGCAAGGTCATGCTCTCTTGTTCTCCTCCTAAATTCATGTACAAATTGGGAGCTAGTTTTTGAAGAATAAATTTGCTTTTCTCTGGACAAAAGTACTTAATGAAAGGCAGTATTTCTCTCACTTCCTTGGGTACAAACTAGAGGAAAGTGGCCTTTCTCCCTGTAGAGGCTTTTGACACTGGACTGTTAGTGAAGACCAGCTGTGACCCCTTTCCCGGTGCAGAGAACAAGGCCTTCAAAACCATGCCGGCACTTGCCCTCCCCGCGCGGGCTCTGTTGGACTCTCTCGTTGCTCTTTAAGGTTTACAATCTTCAACTTTCAAAGATACTAGTTTATGTGTTATCACCGTAGCCATCCAATGCTTGTAGGAAATGTCAAATTTGGGGTATTTTTAAATAAAAAAAGAGATAACTTCCAGAGTTAATGAAAAGCTTGCCTTGGTGTGCCTTCTGCTGGTGACTGTAGAGCCTGTGATTTTGCCCAACCTAAGCAAAAGGCCTTCATGGCCATATGTGGCAGGGTCTTGGGCTTTGAGTAGGACTTGCTCTGTGACTTAATGGTGCTGTTTCAGGGGCAGCACAGTCAGTGGTACCCTGAAGCCATTTGCTTAGGATTTGGCTTCTGAGCATGAAGGAGGGTCATAGGTTAGCCAGAATAAGGTCACAGAATAAGGTCACCCACAGGCCAGAGGGCAGGTAAGCACCATAGAGATTGTCACATCTGGGTCTGTGTCCTGTGATGTTACATATGTAATTTTGGCCCCAAGACTTAATCTACCTTCTGCAGATTTCCTCACCTGCAAATTGGCGTCAGTGGATATTGGGATAATTAAAAGATCTTCATAAAGCATCTGGCAGGCAGCAGGCTTTCTCTGAATATCAACAGTGAATATGATATTTTTGTGTTTTTACTGACCTCACCTGAGGATTTAGAAAAGAAAATAGGAGAGTAGGAAAATATTTTCCTATCAAACCTTCCTTTGGATAATATTTATCAGTTTCTGTCTATGTGCTAGGCGTTCCATAGACCCTGGAAACACAAACAGGAGATGCTCAGAATCCACTGAATGAGGAGCATGGTCTTCTCAGCAGGAGTGTGGAAAGGGGTTGCAATACTGTCAAGGGCATTCCAGCAAAGATGCAGTGTGTGCAAACATTCAGAAAATGGAAAGACACAGCATATGGGGAAGTAGTTGGAGTCGCTTGAATTTAGCATACGCTTATGGAGTAGCAGCTAATGCCAGATACTGTTGACAGAGATTAAACAAATCATATCTCTCCCCCAGGAATTTAGAAACTGGTAGGAAGAAAAAGACCAAAGCAATTGATGCTTATGATAAACACAGTCATCAAGGAACTCACATAGTAGGCACACAACTAGGTAAGTGGTACAGGGCTGTAATCCCAGCATTTGGGAGGTGGAGGCAGGAGGATCAGGAGTTCAAGATCGTCCTCACCTACATAACAAGTGAGTTTGTTTTAAGACAGGGTCTCACCATGCAGCCCTGGCGGGCCTGGAACTGTCTGTGTAGATCAGGCCAGTCTCAACCCACAGAGATCACCTGCTTCTGCCTCCCCCATGCTGGGATTTAAGGAGTACACCACCATGCCAGGCTATGTAGCCAGTTTGGGTTTGGCTTAGAGACCCTGTCTCAAATAAATATAAATAAATAGATAAATAGATAAATAAATAAATAGATATAGTATACCAAAGGAAAAAAAAGTTCCTTGTCAACCTAAAGAGATAAGAGGAAACCATCAGTAGAAATGACACAACCTAGGACTTGAAGATGTTGGAGTTAACTCATTGGAGGACAGTGGACAGTGGCAGCCCGAGGGAAAGGAAAACACATTCAATGGAGTGTCCCAAGGCATGGAGGGGATGAGTGAGCATGATCCTGTGAGGAGACTTAAGCTCCAAATGTGGCTCACATGAATAAGGGTGCAGTGAACCAGGTGTGGTGGCTCACCCTATAATTTCAGATGGGACAGGAGGATCACAAGTCAGAGGCCAGCCTGGTCCACGTAATGAAACCTTGTCTCAGAAACCAAAACAAACAAGGATGATGAGGCTGAGCTGTGCATTCATTCGTTCATTCAATGAGTATGTACTAAGTGCCTACAGTTTTCCTGTGTGGCATCCTGAGACCTGGGGTGCAGTGGTAGCCTTGGGAGCACACATGATAACAGAGGACCATGGACCAGATCTGGCTGATCTGCAGCATGACATTAGGAAACCAGAGAGGACGAAGAGAACATCTTGCTGCAGAGCTAGTCAGTCTCTAGCACTGCTCTAATACTTGAGTCTTAGGCTCAGAACATAAACAGGCAAAGAAATGCAACTAGAATTCAGAAAGATGGCCTGATCTCCAGGGAGGGTTGTCTGGTTTTGGATTGGGCCTGGGGGGCGTTGTTGTTTAATTAGTTGATTTATTATTATTAATTATTATTATTTGTTTTGTATGTATATATGCTTGTATGTACTCTCAACAGCCACAGTGTATGTGCAAAGGCCAGAAGACAACTTTCAGGAGTCTCTTTTCTCTGTCTACCATGTGAATCCCAAGGATCAAACTCAGGTCCTCAGAGTCAGCAGTAAGTGCTTTTACCCTCTGAGCCATGTCTTGGCCCAATTTGATAGGTTTGTTTTTTTCATTTGTTTATGCAGGTTTTCACTATATAGCCCTAGATGGCCTCAAACTCTTGATCCTCCTGCCTCTGCCTCTTAAGTGCTGGGTTTACAGGTATGCTCGAGCATGCCTGGCTTTGCACTTTTTTTTTTTTTTTTTTTTTTTGGTCTTTTTGAATGACAAGTGGTACTAGTTTTTTCTATCATGTAGTGGTCATGTAAAATGTCCTCCAAAATGTTAAAATAAATGTGTTATTTTCATGAAAATAATAAAATAGAGTACAGATGCAGGTATAACAAAACTAGCAGGTTCATCTGGAAGCAGCTGACTTCTACAGTGTACTGTGTTGGGTGTGAAGGCCACAGAGAAAAAGCTTTATAGACAGGGAAGAAAGAGCACCAAACAAGACTTGACTGAACTGTGGTTCCTGAGTACCAAAGTTTCATGAGTCATCTTGGTTTTGACATCTCTAGCCTCCATTGTGAAGCTGGTCACTCAGCTTGTGCTTAGTTTGGGGTATCTCAGTGCATGCCATTTACAGCTGATCTGCTCTCATTTATTTATTTTGAGGCAGAGTCCCATGAATCCCAGACTGCCTTCAAAGTCACTATGTAGACAAGAACGGCCTTGAACTTCTGATCCTCCTGTCTCTACCTCCAGTATGCTGGGACTACAGTATGCTACCATGCCCAGTTTTATGTGGTGCTGGGAATCCAACCTAGAGATTTACACATGCTAGGCGAGTACTCCCCCAAGTGAGTTACATCCCCAGCCCCATCACTGAGTTTTGAGAATGCTTCAACTCCCACTGAGAATGTCTCAGTGGGTCCTGTGGCAGTTACTCTCTTATTTTCTGGCAGATAAGAAAAATAATGAACAAGTATTGATTAATTGATCAGATACTATTGCCATTACAGTAGCCTGGTTTTTCTCTCTTTCTTTTATATTTCCACTAATCTTTAAGTTAGTACTATACAAGGTCATGGGTTTCTCTGGCATTTTCATACACATATGCCATTGGACTTTTCTTATCTATCCCCACCCCTTTTCACTGTTTTTATTACATTTTTTCACTATTCACAAGCATTAATGCATACAATGCTTTATAGCTAACAATCTCTTACTGCCTTGGATATGATGTTTGGACCCTCAAATATACAGAGCTTCATTCCCCAGAGGACCAACGATGCTCAGAAGACAGAGAAAAGAATGGCTTGCAGGATTTTTACATCGGCTCCCTGCTTCCCAAACCTCAGCTATGCCAAAAAAAAAAAAATTCAAATAAAGGGCTCATTTGTAGCTGCTTGTAGCAGAAAGCTGCCGGGCAATTACTAAACAGACACATGGAGTCTATGGCTCCATTTAGCCTCAAAGGTTTTTGAGTTTTTAATTATAAGCAGGTAGGGCACCAAATCACTACACATATACATACTTTAAAAGACTTCAGCTACTTTCTAGAATGAGGAAGTTGCCCATGTGCCCAAGCTGCTACCCAGCTTTCTTGGACAATGCTCGGTGCCTCAGCTGCATTGAAGGAGCATTGCAGTGGCCTCTGTGCAGAACACGCACACAGCAGCTCTGCTCTAGGGGAGGCCGGGCTGTTGACAGACAGTTCTCCTTATCTTGTTTTCACATCAGTAGCTGCACGATTTCTGTTCATAGCAAGTGTGGGTGGGGGTTCCTCTGCCCTGCCCTGTGCTGGCTGTTAAAATAAGAGGGTGGTTTATTGCATTGTTGTTCAAGTTAAGATCAGGCCACCAGGAATTGGTCACATGTGGGTCACTGGGATAATTTGTATCTAAACAAAGCCAGCCCAAGGTTGTTGTTTGTTTTGTTTTATTTGTTTGTTTTTAGCAATCTGCATAATAGCCATTTGATTTTGGAGATTAGGGTTTGGGGGAAATTTGAATTCTTGTTTGGTTGATTTAAAAAGATTAGATATTTCTCATAGCATTTAAAGTACAGTTTCAAACTCAACTGTTTGGGCTTTTCAAATGGAACACCTGAAATGCTAGTGTGAACTAGTTGTATTCTGATTGTGTTTCCCAGTATACGTATCACTTTTACATAAATATGATTCCCATATGACAGGTGAGAAAACTGAAGCTCATAAAAACTAAGACAAATTTAAGTAGTCATTGAATTACTTTTTAAAATTTTATTTTGGACAGGGGCTCATGTAGCCTAACTGGTCTCAAACTCTCTATGTAGCCTAGGATGACTGTCAATTCCTGATCCTCCAACTTCTGCCTCCCAAATCCTGAGATTATAGGGATCTGCCACCACACTCAATTTATGCAGGGCTGGGAATTGAACCCAGGGCCTTGTGCATGCTAGGCAAGCACTCTACTACCTGAGCTAGGCGAGCACTCCCCCAACTGAGCTACATCCCTAGCTCCATCACTGAGTTTTGAGAATGCTTCAACTCCCACTGAAAATGTCTCCAGAGACATGTCCCAGTCCCCAGAGACATGTGTTTTATGACTAGTGACCAAGGAGGCTGGAATTAATTAATTAGTTAATTAATTAATTAGAGACAGGGTCTCATTATATAGCCCTGTCTGGTCTGAAACTCATTACATAGACCAGACTGACCTTGAACTCAGAGTTCTGCTTTGAGAGTCTCTCTGCCTCCCAAGTGCTGGGATTAAAGGCTTGCACTAGCACATCCTGTGAGGTTAGAATTCACACTTGGATCCACTGCCTCCCTCTTCTGGGTCTTTCTTCCTTTACCATCATCCCTCAGGCTTCTTTCTGTCTTCTTGTCTAGGAAGAGCTGTTCTCTTTAGGATACAGCACTTCGATGCCTTGATGATAAACACTTAGGGAGGAAAGTGTAGCCATGTACAGTAATTGAGAATTGTGTCATTGTGCTACCCAATAATGCATAGGGATACAGCAATGGAAAGGAAAGAGGTGCGTATTGGGCCAGTAGCTGCCTACAGGCTGGGCTCTTCATAGACCTGCATGGCTATGCAGGAGAGTAGATATTTATGCCTTCTTATTTAACCTTCAAACTGCCTCTAGAGACACCTTTTCTTATCCCCAGTGGACAGATAAAAACTGGGGCTTGGAGATATAAGGCAGCTGGTCCAAAGCTGCATATTAAATGAGTGGTGGAGCCTGAATTTGAAACTAGTCTGTATGATTACAAAGCAGTCCAGCCCAACCCCTGCATGTTCCTGGGGAGAACACCAGAATGACAGGATGGCTTCTCCATCCCACAGCAGGTCATGGGCAGGGCTCAGGGCCAGATCTTGGCAGTGTGATCCCAGTGCATCTGGCAGACCTCATCACAGAAGGTCAAGATGCCACTCAGTCCTGTCAGCATCACAGATGGCCTCCCTTTTGCCCACCTGTATCCCTACAGTTGTGCCAACATTTGGTCACACCCCACATGAGCCATTGATTTCTATCTACCTCCTATTGCTCCCCACATTCCAGAATCTTCCATGATCCTCATCTTGGCCCTGTAAAAGCTGTTTACATGTCGCTTCATTTGGTCCATTTGATCTGGCATTTTCTTTCTATCTAGTAATGGGGACTAGCTTAAGAGACTATGGGAAAATAGGATCATGTAAAGTTCAAGTGGAGAGAAGAGAGATACTCATAGTGTGGGACAGTGTGAAGCGAATGCTTAGGATGTACCAGCAGGCTGGATACCATGTTGGGCTCACTGTGTGAACCTACAGCGCCACGTTCCCACAAACTTCACCCTCCACCCTCCTCACATTCAGCACGCCCCACCCCTTTGGAGATCTGTTTGCTTCAAGGCTATCTTTGCTGTTCCCTCCCTCCCTTCCTTCCTTCCCTTTTTCTTCTTCCTCTGCCTCCTCTTTAACTTTCCTTTCCCTTCCCCTCCCCCTCTTCTTCTTTTCTCATGTGTAGCCCAGGCTGACCTTGAGCTCACAATTCTGCTGCCTCAGCCTCTCAGGTGTTGAGATTACAGATGTGTAGACCACCACACCCAGCTCTTGTTCACTTTTACCTGAAGTTGAGTGAATAATTGTATAGTGTGTGCAAACCATATGCTAGGATTGATTCTGTCTTGGTCCTTGACCCAGGGCCATGGGAGGTGGAAGGCTGACAACAAATCTAGTAGGTGCCTGCTACGTACAGGTTATTCATCTCACTCTTATGATGCCATTATGGTGTAGGTATCCATCTCATTTTACAGAAGTGAAGATTGGGAGGCGCAAAGTGAGCAGGTAACATGCTCAGGGTATCCCAGCTAGCAAGGGGCAGGCCAGGATCAAAATTTGGCTTTCTGTCTCCACTTCATCATTTACCAGATGTGACAGAGCACCTACCTCATCATCTTAATAGAGGTGGGAACAATATGACTCCTGAATTAACAAACAAACTCAGAACTGTGTGGTGCAGAGTCACAGAGAATGGGACTTGCATCCTGCCCAGTAGTGGCCTATGTATTCTTGATGTTTCCTTCAGTCTCCATGCCATCTTCTCTTCTGTGAAATGCCTGTAAACAGCAGCCTTTGCCTTCCACACTTACTGCATGAGATCAGATGACAGATCTCAAAGTATTTTGTTATCTATGATGCTCTATGTAAATGTTACTATTGAACTTGGGAAAGCATCTAAAGAATTGATCATGACACCCACAGACCAGCAGGACGCACAGATCAGAGGCAGCAGTGTCAGCAGATCTCCCTGAGGAGCCTTCTGCACCCAGACTGGCAGGTGTGCTGTGAGGCAGTCAGGTGTGTGTTGGGAGAAGCCAGCATGATGTGCATCTTCGAGGCCAGGAGAGGCTAAGGCGGGTGTTGCCCACCTTGGAGCAGCTGTGCTGCTGGAGTGATGAGGTTATTTTCCAGGCATGAGGCAGAGAAGTTACACTTCTGGGTTCAAGATCCAGTTCCTCGGGCTTTAAACTCATGGACATCCCCCAGTGCCAAGTAGAATCGTTTAACATTTAGAACTCTGTGTCTCTTGGTTTGAGCTCTGATCTGAGCTGCACATGGCAAGGACGTTTTTAAAATAAAAATCACCCACCGAGAGCAGGGCATGATGGTACACATCTGCAATCCCAGCACTGGAAGGTAGAACAAGAGAATCACAAGTTCAAGGGCAGCCAGGGCTACACAATGAGTCCTTGTCTCAGGACAAACAAAAATAAATAAAAATAAAGGGCTGGGAATATAGTTCAGTGGTAGAACACAAGTGCAAGGCCCTGGGTTCGATCTCTAGCATCATCACAAACAAACCCATCTAAGTTTAGAATTGTTAAGCCTTACAGTTTAGCAGATAAGTTTAACGTTTCTTTCTTAACATTAATCCTTTTTTTTTCCTTCTTCATTTTTCAACTTAAAGTTTATGTGTCCATCTTGGTCACATCATAATCTGCATCTGATTTTGACCTGAATAGTTTGGGATGTGATAGGCAGAGGAAGTAATGACTGACAGGGGGTAATGCTGCACTTGGATAAATAATAAAGTGCCCTAAATTGCTCTGGATAGTAACCTAAGGTGTGGGAGAGTTTCAGATGTCTGTATTTGCTCAGAACTCCAGAGTCACGGGTCCACATTTAACCAGAATCATCATGTTTCATCACAAAAAGAACTTTAGTGCCATGACTTATGATTTCTGTTTTATATTAAAGATTCTCAGCCCCAGCACTGTAATCCTGTAGAGCCCACAGGCGATGCTAACTTGCACAGTGGGGAGATTCTGCTTTGAAATTCTTGGTTTCTTTGTCCAAGAGCATTAACCGATCTGATTGTTTCTTGGGAGGGTTTAAGGATCTTATTGATTAATTTTGGATAACAAAGAAAAACGTGGGAAATGTTCTAATTGGATCGTTTTATTGTGCGCTGTAGCCTGGCACCCCCCTCCACACACAGGGTAATTAGCATGAAGTGTGAAGTGTTGAATGTTCCAGTGTAAAAGGCAGAAATAACACAACATGGAAATAATAAAACGAACCCTTCATTATGAGACTCAGTTACTTACAGTGGCAGATTCTGCTGGTCAGCCTTTCCAAGCTTCTTTTGGGGTGATAAAACGTCTGAGGGCTTTCTGATACTAACCTCAGGGGCTGCACAGAAGTCTGCTGAAGGTCATGGTCCTCAGTGCACATCACCTTATAAAAGCAGCCACTATCCAGTTTTCAGGGAACTGAGGGTATTTGGGGTGGAAGGGATAGAGGATTGAGAGATGAACCAACCCTCCCTTTTGGACCCCACCCTCAAGATGCCCCTACGTTGATTGAACCCCTCCCTCTCCTGACACCTTTGACCCATAAGGAATCATTTCCCTCCCATCTAAGACCTTATGCCTCCATGTTTAAATCTTAATCCCCAACGGGAGCTTCAATTTCCATTGTGTTGGATCCTTTACATGTAAATGCCTCTCTTAATCCTAACAGGTAGTTTGCAACTATTGTAAGGTATCCACAAACAGTGACTGGTCACAAACACCACATGAGGTAAAGTAGCATTTGTTCTCTGGAGAACAGAATTATTTGGTTTAATAAAGAATCCAAGCCCTAACAGTTTTCGCAAGAGAATATTTCTACCCCAAATACTAATGACATCAGCATGGACAGAGATGTAAGTGTCTAAAATAAAGATCTTTTGAGAAGTCTTGGGGCTAGAGAGATGGCTCAGCAGTTAAAAACACTGGCTGTTCTTACAGAAGAGCCGGGTTCAAATTCCAGCACCTTTATGATAGCTAAAATGTCCATAACTCCAGTTCCAGGGGATCTGACAACCTCTTCTGTCCTCTGTGGGCATTGCATGACACAGGTGCACTTATATACATGCAGGCAATACACGCATAGATATAAAATTTTTTTAAAAAGCTCTTTTGAGATGTCTAAAGGAAGACAGAGAACCTCACCACATACAGAGGAATATAGGACATGCATCCCCGCCAGGGCACAAAAAATACCCTTTCTGGATCATTCAAGGTCAGACAGGAGACTTCAGAGAATGCTGGATTGCACAAAATTTCAGAAATGTATTTGAGATTGGGTGAACAGACACATTAAACAGGAAGCAAAATCATCAGCCTTAAGAAAAAAAAATATTTTCCTAACTTTTTGGCTCATTCTATTGTAATTAAATAGAGGACAGGAATTCCTATAAAACTGATCACTGATTCTGAGTTTGCATTCATTCACCATTAATTTGTTTATTCTTTTTTTAAAGAATTTTTAATATTTTATTTATTATTTTTATTTTATGTATATGAGTATGTTGCCTGCATGTATGTGAGTGCACCCATGTCATGCAATGCCACAGAGGTCAGAAGAGGGCTTAGGACTCCCCCGGAACTGGAGCTAAGGATGGTTCGTCGCCATGTGGATGCTGGGAATCGAACCCAGGTCCTCTGCAAGAGCAGTCAGTGCTCTTAACTGCTGAGCCATCTCTCTAGCCCCAATTTGTTTGTTCTTACACCTATTTTATTTCTTTGTTGATGTTGATGTTTGGGCTTTGAAGTTTCTTTGAAATAGACAAGTTTTCATGTAGCCCACAATGGGCTTGAATTCACTTTATAGCCAAGGATGACCCTGAATTTCTGACTTATTTATTGATTTGTGTGCATGCATGCCATAACATTCATGTGAAGGGCAGATGGTAATTTTCAGGAGTCACTTCTCTCTTTCCACCATGTGGGTCCCAGGGGATGAAACACAGATTCGCAGACTTAGTGGCAAACACCTTTATCTGCTGAGCCGTTTCACGTACTTCCAACCTTGAACTTCTGATCCTCCTGTCCCTGCCTCTCGAGTACTTGACTGTAGCTGTATGGTACCATAGCCAGCTTGCCTATGCATGCATGTAGGTAGGTACATATGTATGTATGACAAGATCTGGCTCTATAACCCAGGCTGGCCTTGAACTAGAGGTCTTTCTGACTCAGCTTCCTGATTGCTGGGTTCACAGGTATTCTACCACCACACCTAGTTCTTCCTTCCCTCTTTAATCAAACCCTTTTCTTCCTGCAGATAAGCACTGTCTATGGTTTCTTTCTGGAATGTCCATTGCCCTCATTCCCCTGAGCTTTGCTAATAGCAGGTGTGTGGTAGCTGCAATTAAGTTAGATTGATTGTAGACAGGCCACATATCTTTGAACCTTCTTTTTAGCTTTTCAGATCAAATAGCAGTCAGGAGATTTATATGCCATTGAAAGAAACAGAAAAATCTGCTGGATTGAGCCATAGATTAGGCAGTTTATTGCCTTTAAAAGTTGAGATTGTGTCCAGATAGAAACTTTTAGATATTGAGAATAAGTCTATTTAACAAAGTCTTAACGTTGTTGGCATACATATAAAGAGGTGTTTTGTTGTTCTTTTGAGCTCTTTGCTTTGTGAGGACAACCATTCCATCTTCTATGACAGGAAATGATGACTGGGGTTCTAAAAGAAAGAAAACATGGTGACCTGGTGTTAGTTTAGTGGTAGGTTAAAAAAATAAAAAAATAAATAAATAAAAAAAAACAACACCACACTTTCTTTCTTTTTTTTAGGGTGTGTGAGTGTGGGCAAGTGTGTGAATGTATGCAAGTGTGTGAGTGTGGGCAAGTGTGTGAGTGTGGCAGGTATGTAGAGGTTAGAGGACAACCTTGAGTATTAGTCCTTACTTTTCACCTTTTAAAAAATATTTTGTTTATTTTAATTTTATGTGTATGAGTGTTTTGCCTGCATGTATGTAAGTGTACCATGTGTATGCAATACTCATGGAAATCAGAAGAGGACATTGGCTCTCCTGGAACTGGAGTTATAGACAGTTGTTACCTGCCATGTGAGTGCTGGGATCTGAACCCAGGTCCCCTGGAAGAACAGCCCGTACTCCTAATTGCTAAGCCATCTCTCTGGGCCACTTTCCACCTTTTTAAAAGACATGGTCTCTGTTGCTTGTTTACAGCAGTATATATCAGGCTAGCTGGCCTTCAAGCTTCACAGAGTTCTGTCTCTGCCTCCCATTGTGCCACAGGAACCCTGGGATTCCAGATGAGCACTACCACACCCAGTTTTACATGGCTTCTAGGGATTCAAACTCAAGTCCTCACTCTTACATGGAAATTAAGAAAAGCACATTTTTCTGGGGTAAGAAGGATTATTGATGAATACACTCTGGAGACCCAACAGTTTTGCCCTACAGGTCTTTTCAGTGGTTGTCCCTTCCTGTCTTGGTGGATAAGAAAATTCCCTGACTTGCAGGGCACTGTCCCCTCTATGCCAAGAGTCATAACTTCCAAAACGACTCCCCCAAGACTCAGAAACCAACTTGACTTACCCAAGGCACCTGTGGCTACAGTCTCATCCCTACCAAAGTCAAGTTTTACAAACAGTAAGTACTTCATAGACTGTAGGATCTTTAAGAAACCAATGCTGCACGTGCTGGATAGCTTTAGTGTCACTTGACACACCTGGGTTGAGAGAGCCTCAATTGGGAATTGCCTCCATTGTCCTGGCCTGTGGTCATGTCTGTGGGGCATCTTCTTGATTGTTGAATGATGTGGGACGGCCCAGCCCACTGTGGGTGGTGCCATCCCTGGGCAAGTGGGCTTGTGTTGCAGAAGAAAGTAGGCTGAGCAGGGGCCAGGGGAGCAAGCCAGTAAGCAGCATTCCTCCATGGCCTGTGCTCTAGCTCCTGCCTCCAGGTTCCTGCCCTGAATTCCTACCTTGGGTTCCCTGATGAACTGTGACCTGGGAGATCTAAGACAAATAAATCCTTTCCTCCCAAAGTTAGTAGTGGTCAGACTGTTTTGTCACAGCAATGGAGAGACAAACTAGAACACCGGTTGACCTTTTGTTTATGGACTGAGTCCATGACTTGAAAGCTGCCAGTGGGCAATCTAAGTCAGCATCACAGTCACACGGAGTGTCTGAATCACAACCCAACAACGCCTTCAGCTTAGAGGGTGTTGGAGGAAGTTCACATTTATCAGTTTGGAAACACCTTCCACTCTTTACCTTGAGGTAAATAGCCTTGGGAAAGGTCACACAGGCCAGAAAGGGAGACCTGAACAGGGCACCAAGGGGGTGGGGGTTCAGTTGTAACAACAGTGAGTCTAAGGCTAGGAGGATATCATCAAGTTCATTTCCTCAGAGAGGTTATGAATGGCAACTCTGGAAACCACTGTTTACTTTTATTAAATAAATAAAAGCATTATTGGATTTAGTTCCTCTTTTATTTTGTTTTATTTGTGACAGGGTCTTATTGTGTAGTCCTGGCTGGCCTGTAGGCATTGTGAAGACCAGGCTGGTTTTGAACTTGTGGGGATCTTCCTGCCTCTGCTTTCTGCATGCTGAGATTATAGGCATTAAGCCACCATGCCTAGATTTTTTTCTAGGCTGAACTTTTTAGATATGTCATTGGGCAGAAAAAGGCAGCTGTCTTATGTTTTCTTAATTTGGCGGGTTAGAAGAGAAAAGAAAGCTGTGTACAGGAAAACATAGGCGTAAAGAAAAATTGGTTTAGGACTTCAAAACCAATAGCTTCAACTACAGAGGGGCAAGTACCAACGTGGTCAAAGTTGTATGACTGGGCCATTATCTCAGTCCATCCCCACACAGAGAGAATCTGCCTCCCACTTGCTACCCAGACCCATAAAACCCAAAGGAAAGTGACTGACCATCAGGCCAGGAGTCCACAGACAGTCATGTGGCACCTATGGGTGCCATGGCAATGCCTCACAGAAATTGTTAAAGCAACAAGGGCAGAATTTGTCCCAATGAGCTACTATCACAATGTGGTCCTCATCCCATGGCTCCTTCGCTAGTGGCCTTGAGCCTCACTGTTACCTTGTGGCATCCCCTACTGTTGTCAATACCCATGTACCAGCAGGGAGGCTGGGAAGTCTTGTGAGTAGGTGAGTGGGGGAGAGAAAATGACTGCAGATGAAGTTTTCTGTGCTCGTCCATCTTTACCACCAAGCGTGATCATAGGACCTTCTTCTACCCTTGCTCAGCCTGACTGAATCTACAGAGGCTTATTTTTCATCTTTTGTGTAGGAAGCAGCCAACTGTCCTTGAATGCTGTGATTCCCAGGTAGAGCATCAATCTCTACAAGTCACCCTGGGACACTGAGACACACATCTGGTGGGTACCTAGGTCCATATCTCAGCCAACTAATGCCCTGTTCCTAAACAGTCAAACTATTCAGCATGAAGAGAGATTTTTAAAAATATTTTATTTGCTATTTTTATTTTATGTGTGTGAGTAGATTGCCTGCATGTATGTAAGTGTATCTGTGTCATGCAATGCCAGCAGAGGTCAGAAGAGAGTGCTGGATTTCCCTGGAATTGGAGTTACAGATGGTTGTTAGCCACCATGTAAATGCTGGGAATCAAACATGGGTCTTCTGCAAGAACAACCAGTACTCTTAATCACTGAGCCATCCCTCCAGCTCCATGAAGAAAGATTAAAATAAAAAATTCCTCATGAGTGCTCAGGAGGTGGAGGCAGGAGGGTGTCAAGTTTGAAGATAGCCTGGGCTATATAGTGAAACCCTCTCTAAATTAAAAAAATAAAAGAATAAATAAATCCTTTATGTTGCCAAAGTCTTAGTCACTTGTTTTTTTGTTTCTAAGTTTTTGAAGAGAAGGTCTTGCTATGTAGTCCAGATTAGGCCAAAGCTTTAATTCTTAATGATACCCTTAGATTCAGATCAATGGCTTAGGACTTTTTTTTTTTTTTTTAAGTATGCATTTGACCAGGGAGATGGCTCAGTGGATAAAAGGTGCTTGTCACCAAGTCTGAAGACCCAAATTCAATCCCTCAGTCCCTTAAGGTAAAAGGAGAGAACCTACTCTTGAAAGCTGTCCTCTGACCTGTACGTGTATACCATGTCTTGTGCATACACACACACACACACACACACACACACACACAAATACATGAATGTAAATAATTTTTTTAAAAATAGGCATTGCTTGGAAGAAATCATCTGCTTCTAGAAAATAGATTTGACAGCCTTCTCCTCATCATGCCATTTTACAGACTCCTGTTAACAGAACACTGGAAAAAGTGGTCAGTATTCCTATTTGCACATCTGGCTGACTGTGGGAAAGTTTCTTCCACGAAGGTCTGAAGAAAGGGTTGTGTTGTTAACAGCTCCTCTTGTTAAGCTAGACAGTGTTCAGTCTACATTTTGCCTTGGTACCCTGGATACAGGATGCCCCCCCACCCCCCACCCAGGGAGTTACTGATCCTGATGACTGAGTGTGCCATGGGTCAGGGAGGCTGGAGAATGGCCTTTGGAATAACAAGTTGAGGCTTATCCATCTGCTAATATTGAAGTAAGAGTTGAAGACTTAAAGGAACCATACAAATGGATGCTTATAGAAATTCTTGGTTAGAAGGAGTCTCTGAAAGTTACATATACGCTCACAAAAATGACAACTTACAGCTTGGCTATACTTAAAAGGGAATGTAAGATGGAGAATTTCAGATGTACAGGTCTGTAGAATGTCACACATATGCCAAGTGGCAGATTGCAGCACACACAAGATTAGTCTTTATATCTGTGTGCACTGATGGGTTGTGTTCTGAAGTCATGATTTTGGTCCCAGGTCCTTCCAAAATTCTCTTTATTCCATATTCAAGTGAATAAGTTACAGGCAAATGCTGGTCAGATGTTTCCAGATGATCTTCTTTGGAAGAAAGTGCCCTGTGTTCTGGGGTTGTTCCCTTCTTACCTTTTTGAGATTAGAACATCCTTCTTTAATGAGCTGATACTGATTCCTGGGGGTTAGAGACTCAGATTTTTTTTCTTTTTTTTTTGAGACTCAGATTTTTATAGAAAAGAATGAAAAGTGAACAAATCTGTGTGATCCCCTTACCCTACCGACTTATTATGAAAGTACATTCGTCCACAAAGTACAAATAGCTGGGGCCACCTGGTCTATCCAGACGTTCTCCTGTTCTCCTGCGCTCTCTCTCACTCTCATCTCCAACCCTGCTCTTCAGACTTTCCAGTATTAACCACCTGCTCCTTAGTGAGAAGTTATCTTCTTTTAACCTGTCCTCTATTTGAAGCCTTCCCTCCTTATCTCTTCTCAGTCAAGTCTTCTAGATACCCTTTGCAGGATAGCTGACATGCCTCTTACTCTCTGGGCTACCCAAGCCCCTTGCCCATATTTGATTAGAGCATTTACCATAAGAAGGAATTACTTGAATTAGCCTCTTTCTCACTAAGTGGTCCCTAACGACTTATAACACAGTGCCTGCTAAATATTCATTTGCTGAATGAAAAACTATCTACATCTCAGATTGCAGATAAACCTACTATTTCCTTTGCCTCGGTGGCAATAAGCACGTGATCTCATAGCGTAACTCATGATGCATGGGCACTGGTGGAGTTCCTCTTTGGCCATCACTTCCCTTCCATAATAATGCTAGCAGAGAACAAGCCAGACATCTGAAAACTGGACTCTTCCTGACCTAAGCAAGCCACTTACTCTTTGTAACTCTTTATAAGTACTCTGTAAAGGAAAGTGACTGACAGAGAGAGAGAGAGAGAGAGAGAGAGAGAGAGAGAGAGAGAGAGAGAGAGCATTTTACAAGTTCTCACCATCTTGAGGAGGGAGGGAAGGATCTCAAAGATAAGATGCTGACTCTTCTCCAGAGGGTTTCACGAAATCATGTAGAACTTTATTGTTGTTTGGTAACTTGGTGGGGGTTACTAGGGGGACTGAAGCCAGGCCCTCACTCTAACTATACTCTCTACCCCTAAGCTTCATTCCCCAGTTCATACCCATTTGATCATTCATTCTTCCAACAGTATTTTATTGTCAAATAGACTGTACCATTACTTTCTGGAATTTCTAAGTTTGATGTTGGTATGAGCCTGGCTGTTTCTTCTAAGAGCTATGTAATACACAGTAAGTCCCCATTCTGTGCTTCAGGTTTTCTCACTAGCTAAATGTGTTTAACAATCTTTTTGTCATAGTTATTTAAAGAAATAAATGAGAAAAATTATGTAACATGTCTAACCTGGTGCCTTGCACATATCAAGTGCATAATACATAGGTTTTCCCACCACTTTCTGTGAACACAGGGAGTATTCTCATACTGCCCGAGTCAGCCAGCTTCACATGATAAACTCATTCATGCTGTTGTATTAAAGACTCAAAACCCTTCACTTTTCCTTCCCTAGGCCCATGTCATGTTCTCTGTATAAACAAGGCAGAGAGAGGAGAGAGAGAGAGAGAGACCCCAATAACTATCCCATAGGAAGAATTTGGTAGTCATACAATTTCAGAGGGGTTTAGAGTATACTGTGTGATGTAAGTTTATTTATATACGTACTTTCTAATTGAGACATGATCTTGGTATATAGCCCAAGTTGTCCTAGAACTCTTGATCCTCCTGCCTCAGTCTCCAAGTCCTAGCACTACAGGCAGGCACCACCATCCCCAGTTAATACACACTTTCACTTTACTAAACCATAAGGGAACAGAAGCAGGTGAGGGTGTGTTGGGGTGATAAGAAACAATCTGTCTCTCTCTGTCTCCCTGTCTCTGTCTCTGTCTCTGTCTCTCTCTCTCTCTCTCTCTCTCTCTCTCTCTCTGTG
>NW_008360328.1:4292910-4445051 GCF_000622305.1 Nannospalax galili
CTCTGTGTGTGTGTGTGTGTGTGTGTGTGTGTGTGTGTGTGTGTCTTGCTGCTTTGATTCTTTTATTAAGGAGAATGGAGACCCAGCAGCTGCTGGCTACCTCTTGCTAGTGTGGGCCAATCCATAGAAATGCCCAGGTCATCAAGGACTCCTAAAATCCTTGGTGGAATGGTCTAGTCCATGGACTTTGCAAATGGGAAATTTCGGTTCCTATCCAACTCTAGCCCAGAGACCTAGAAAAGAACAATCTTAGCAACTAGAGCTGTGAGCTGGTTTGGGCTTGTATGTGCATTGGTTTATTCAGTTGCCTTCCCACTCATGGATTTTTAGATAACTGATCATGAAGACATGGCCTGACTTCCAGTCATCACAATAGGAAGAAGAGAGCCAACAAAATAGAAGTCACAGGCAATGAGTTTAGGAAAAGCATTCAGAAAGGATGCAGAGGGAAAACGAGTCCCAGGGGATGCTGGTTATTGGTGAGATGGTGTGGCTTCCCTTCCTCCTCCCTCCCTCCTTCCTTCTTTTTTGCCCACCCTCCTCAGCCAAGTGGTTCCCATGGTAATTCATCAAGGACAAGATGACCACCCCTGAGTCCTAGAGAGGCTACCAGCACTTAGGTAGAGTGGAGCTGAGCACAGAACAGGTGTGGAATTGGTGAGTGGGCCGAGTGGGAGGCAAAGAAGTTTGGGCATTGGCAACCTGGGAGTGGCCCGCAAGGGAATGTTTTAGGAGTCCTTATGATTGTAGGGCTGTTGAACATAATCTCTAGACAATTCATTCTGTGGCCTCATTGCTGCCTCATTCTGTACTGCATGATGGTCACAGGTGTAGGGGTGGGGAACCCAGGTGTCCTCACAGATTGATATCCTGTATTCATATTTAGGCAAATCACCTGCTCTCCTCTTAGGTCTTCATTTTTCCATCTCTAAGATGGGAACACTGCAGGGGGTGATGGTGCACTCCTATAATCCAGCACTTGACAGGTAGAGGCAGAAGGATTATGAGTTCGAGGCCAGCCTCGGCTACAGAGGGCATTCATGATCAGCCTGGACTACATGAGACATTGTCTTTAAATAAGTAAATACTAATTCTGCCTTTGATGACCTGTTGGTAATGTACTCTGTCACAGGGATGCTGTGAGGAGAATTAAATAATAGTAAAAAATATCCAAGTCTTAGAACACCAGGGTTCATTTTCTCCAACTCTGTACCTCCAGCCAAGTTTTCTACATAATACCCATCCCAGACAAAAGACCACCTAGGAAGGGAAACCCACATCTTCCCCTTGGTTTGAAGCCAAGTTGGAAACTTCATGCCAGCTGTTCCCCCTGTGTTGCATCAAGTAATTTAGGACACAGGGGAGGGGGTCCTGTGGAAATGAGGGAGGGAGTGATTTACAGCATCTGTTCCTTCCTTTTTAATTGAATCTGTTCTTCTCAGATACCAGCAGCAAGTGCCAAAGTCAGCAGTGGAATTCAGCTGCGTACGTTTGGAAGGAACTGGGAAATAAATTTATGTGCACTGTTTGGATGTAGATTGTACAGAAACCAGATGGCCAAATTGTCCTCCAGTGCCAGAGGGTGGTGGCTGATTAGAAGATTTGGGGTGAAGAGTTGGGAGGTCAGTTAACTCCCACTCCAAAAGAGCTTCCTGAACAGATACACACCCAGGGTAAATAGGGATACTTCCTCAGAGAGAAGGGAGGTCACATACGAAGGACTTCTCAGCAGCCCCAAAGAGCCCGAGGCTCTCATGCCCCTTTCTATCCTGCTCCTGAGGGATGGAGAATGTTGTGTCAGGAGTGGCTGGTTGGCCCTTGCTCTTTTCTCTTGCAATGGAATGTGCTCCCTAGAAAGTGCCCCAAGTAGAAGAACCTGAGTGCTGGAAGCCCAGGAAAGACACGGTGGGCTTCACGTACTTTCCTGCTCCAAACCTCCAAACACAAAATACACTACTGACAAGTGCAGCTGGTTAAATGCCTTGGTAACTAGAACCTGGAGGTGGTGGGGCACCAAGTTCTACCCACCTCTCTTTCTTATGCCCCAAGACTAGAAAAAAAGTAGCTTAGTATTACCTTTCTTTGTTTTCTTTTTAGTTTTTTGAGGCAGGTTCTCATGGAGCTCAGACTCACCTGGAACTCAATATATAGTTGAGGATGACTTTGAACTGCTGAGTCTCCTGCCTCTACTTCCCAACTACTGGGAGTACAGGCTATGCCACTGTGTCTGGTTTTATGCAGTGCTGGGAATCAGACCCAGGGCTTCATGCGTGTTAAGCAGACACTCTGTTAAGTGGGTTAAATCCTCAGCCTCACGTCTTCATTTTCAGTCATGCAAGTTGAGGCTCAGAAGAGAGACCAGGGGGCTGGTGAGGTGGCTCAGTGCTTAAGAGCACTGACTGCTCTTGAGGAGGACCAACCTGGGTTCTATTCCCAGCACCCACATGGTGGCTAATAACCATCCAACTCCAGTTCCAGGGGATCTAATGCCCTCTTCTGACTCCTTGGGCATTGCAGGACTCAGGAGCACTTTACATACATTCAGGCAATACACTCATATACATAAAATTAAAAATAAATTAAAAAAAAATTTTTAGTGGGCTTCTCTGGACCTGCCTGGAGGAGGACCCCATAAATAAAATATTTTTTAAAATGAAGAGAGACAAGGTTTTGCTTAGGGTCACACAGGTCCTCAGAGCACATGAAGAGGGGAGGCTTGGTGTGGGATATAAAAAGTCAGGTGACAAGCTGACTTTTGGAGCATCAGACAACAGTACATGAAACTGTAGATTCCCACCCACTGGAGGCAGAAAGGCTCTCTAAACTATGGTAATAGGTCTATGGATATGAAAGCTTTGGAAAGGAGAAGTCCAGAGAGGCAGAAGGGATAGTGAAGCTTTAGCTCACTGAGCTGTTTACTTGAGCCATCTACTTGATTTGACTGAGGAGATAAGCCTTTGTCAGTAGATACAAAGAAAATAGAAGTGCCTTGCATTTTTCTGAGAGTCCCACTTAAGTTCCTCTGGAAGAGTTCTTCAGAGAAACCCAACGTTCTTGGAGATTTTAGAGGTTATTTATCCCTATCACTCCCAAATTCAGTGAAACCCAGAATCACCTAGAAAGTTTGTTATTTATTTTTTAAGATAGGGTCTCAAGCATTGGGGCTGAGTTTGAACTTGCTAGTTAGCAAAAGATGACCTTGAACTTCTGCCCCCCTCTCCATTTCCTGGGTGTTTGAGTTACAGGGGTCTGCCGCGACACCCAGTTTATATAGTGCTTGAGATCCAAACCAGGACTTCAGGCAAGCTAGGCAGGCATTCTACCAACTGACCTACGTCCCCACCTCCCAACTGGGGAGGTTTTAAACAGATGCTCAGAGTGCACTGCTGATATTCAGTTCAGTGTTACTAGGAGCCCTCGGACCTTGGGAATATGCACTTTGAACCGCACTCGTGATTCAGATGAGTGGACAGCATCGTAGCCTGATGTAGTCCAGCCTGCAGTCAGATGCTCATGTCCAGAAACCTCCTATGGCTAGGTTGAGCAGCAACAGATTTTAAGAAGTTCACAGGCCTGCCCAAATCCTGGATAAGCAGGCTCTGAAAACAGGCAGGAACCAAGATCCATACTGCCAACACTCACCACAGCCGCTACACATTTGGTCAGCTCTCTAAGATTCCAAGTCTTTACTGAGAGCATTGATTGGTTTGGTCCAAACCATATGTCTGGGCCCAGTCTGCTAGGAAATTACAAGTGGGAACATCTGCCCCATTGGCTGCCTAATGGGACACTCCTTGAATCTATTTTGAGATTCTGGAATATTCTCACCCATGTTCTCTTCATATACAGTTTCTCTCTACAGTAGTGTTACCAAATGTTCAAGATTCTGAATTCCTCCATCCTTGAAATACCCAAGGTGTTTCTCTCTCTCTCTCTCTCTCTCTCCCTCTCTCTCTCCCTCTCTCTCTCCCTCTCTCTCTCTCTCTCTCTCTCTTTCTTTCTTCTTTCTTTTTCCCCCGTTTCTTTTACATTTTTTTTTCCCTGAGACTGGGTGTTCCTGTAGCCTCAGGCGAGAGTTACAAGGAAGTGCTTCATAGGAAACCCCTATCTGCCTTCTTGAGATTTCTACACTCTAGCCCTTCTCCTTTCTAAAAGCCCAGCTAAATGCCCTTGTTCAAGCCTTAGGACTTGAAGAAGAAACTCCTGAGCTTCCTCTTCTGCCTTTCCTTTAAAAGAAAAATCAGTTAGACACACCCTCCCTTTACTCCAGAAATTTGGTCCAGAGACACTGTGATGAAATGGAGACAGCACAAGATCAACCTCAACGAATTGTGTAGCTTTGAACAAATTGCTTAACAGCTTGTGACTCTCGGTTTCCTCATCAGTGAGCTCAGAGGTACTAGTGGTGGTGGGAACTAAGCAGGAACACTGTAAATGTACTTCCTCCTTGCTCACTGTGAAGCTGTGTCCGCTGATAGTGGGCAGTGGCTTAATGACAGGTTTTTAGGCAAACCTGAATTTTTGCCTGAGTGATTTAGCCTCTTTTCCTCGTGAGTAAAATAGAATAATACTGGTATCTAGGTCACAGTTGCTCTGAAAATTAAATGGTATATTAAATGCTTATGTGGTGCTCGGCATATAAATAGCACCCAAGAAGTGTTATTTCTTGCTATTATTGATGGAGAGTTGTAGGTAGGACTTTGGTGGAGATGGTCCTTGCTTGGCTGCCACTGAAGGGAGGTAGTCGCCTCCTTCAGAACCACTGTGGTGTTGCTGTCAACATCCATTAAGAATGAGGCCCTGAACTGCTGTGTTATGTGATTATACAGACACCATCCAGAAAGCTTTTGGATCAGCAGAACCTCAGTGGCTTCTGTGGCTTTAGCAGACCTCTTATCTCTTAGGGCATTACTGAAGTCAGTTGACAGAAATTGCTGGAGAACCATTAACCAGAAAGTCCGTACTAATGACTGCTACTCTGCTACTGTCTTCTCTCTGCTCTCCCCATCTATCTGTTTCTCCCTCTGCCCTTCAAAGCAGTCACATAGGAGTACCTGCTTTTGTCTCTCTCAACACAGAATATTTAATTATCAAACCAAAGTCCAAACAGGCAGCAGTAGTTTATATCTGAGTCTTAGAATATAACATATGGCTTCCCAGCCAAGTTCTCAATCCAGAGTGAGTTCTTCTGTCTCTACTGAGGTCCTCCAGCCTTGGGGCCATTTGCCAGCAGAGAAAGCATCCCTCACCCAAAGACTGGGGGGTGGGGGAGTTATGAAGCCAAAATTACATTTCCTTGTCTTGAGAATGCTCCAGAAACAGAGGAGATTCAAATGCCCCCCTCCCTGCTGACCATCCCAACACGGACCCTGGGCAGGATTTGGAGGGGAACTTTCTGATCGTGCTGCATCATTTCTCTTGCTTACAGTGGAGGCAGGAGGCGCAGACTGTGAGAACCCAGGAGGAAGGGGACTCTTGGGTCACAGGTGAGGGCTTGGACATCATGTAGGGGGGGAATCTGTCCCCTCTGTAGCTTGGGACATCATCTTCTGAGGCCAGATTGCTCTAGGAAACTTTGCTCCAAGCTTTCAGTCTGGTCTGCTCTAGAAGGTTTGATTTATACATATGCACTCTCTCCACCCACAAACAGATGA
This sequence comes from Nannospalax galili, assembly GCF_000622305.1. Lineage (NCBI taxonomy): Eukaryota > Metazoa > Chordata > Mammalia > Rodentia > Spalacidae > Nannospalax > Nannospalax galili. Next base: position 4,298,565 of record NW_008360328.1, read on the forward strand.
CAGCCTCACCATCTGTCACTCACTTTGAGAAAAGTCCTGTCAGAGTCCAGTCTGACTCTCCAAACCTTGTGCATCAGACCAGGCTGCAGAGGGAAACTCCAAATAACTTTCGAGAAGGGAGAGAGAAAGGATGTCCTCTCCTTTCTTCCCAGTGCAAGATTTGGCATGGCTGCCTTAGCCTCACAACAGGTAGATCACAGAGGGCTCGTTGATTCTCCTTCCTATCCTGGATTGACACACACAGTGCCTGGGTTTCCCACAGCATAGGTGAAGCCTGAGTACGTCAAGCTGGACAAGAGTTGGCAAGGTCAGGCTCCAAGGCACTCTCATGGGACTTCTTCAGGTTTACCTCTGAGCTTCCTCCATGTGTCAGAGGCCCCATATTCCAAATCTCAAAAAATCCCTCAGGAGTCTTCAAACTCCCTGTAGTTTTACAGTAACAGGAACAAAGGGATTCTCTCTTCTTCCATATTAGGCCTCTTCCTGGACCTTGACTGTTTGTCCCAAGAGCTGCCACATTCTAGATGGACACAGGTTCCCCTCTCTACCCCTGAGGAAGTGATCCTACCCTACCCTACCCTACCCCATCACCAGAGAATCACATCAGCACGTAATGGGCCTGTAGTCCCAAGGGAGCTTTCCCAGCAGTGGGCAGGTAGGGTAGGGAGGAGGCTGTTCTGGCCACACTTAGGTAGTCTGGAACCTATAGTCTTTTCTACATGCATTAGGTGAAGATGTGGCTACAGATCAATAGAGAATCACTACAAACAGCCAAGCTGAGATGTCAGCTGCTGTCAGTGGGGGTGGGGCGATGGCAGCTATAATTAGCTTCTTGGGTACCCCATGTTCAGCAGAGGAGAAAACGGCCCCTTGAAGAGTGTCTGTTTTCCACTGCTACACCCTATGGTGTCCCCGCAGGTGCTTTCAAGTTGACCAGAGCTGCTAGTTCTCCAGGAACTGCTGTGACTGTTGGTGGCAGTTCTGCAAGTCTCAAGAAGTCACATGGGACCTGGTCAACCATCAGCAAATGATTTCCTATTCCCTTCCCCTTCTCTCCCCACTTAACCAGCTCCCATGACACTAGACCAGCATTACATGCTGAGAATGCGCTACACTGTAAGGGAACTTCTCACCCAGGTTTTTATTTTATTTTTTATTATTTTTATTTTATGTGTATGGGCATATTGTGTTGCATGTATGCAAGTGTACCCATGCCATGCAGTGCCTGAAGAGGACAGAAGAGGGCGTTGGATCCCCTGGAAATGGAATTCCGGCCGTTGTTAGCTGCCATGTGGGTGCTGGGATTTGAGCCTGGAACAGCCAGTGCTCTTAACCGCTAAGCCATCTCTCCAGCCCAAATATTTTTTTCTTTTCTTTTCTTTATTTCTTTTTTCCTTGCCTTTTATGAGAGACCATGTCTCTGGCCTGGAACTAGCTATGTAGACCAGGTTGGCCTCAAACTAGCAGAGATCCACCTGCCTCTGCCTCCTGAGTGCTGGGTGGGATTAAAGGCATGGGCCACCACACCCCTCCTCACCTAGGTTTTAAAGACACCTAAGAAAGGAAGTGCATACATCCCCAGCCCAGTGTTTTACAGTAATTTAGATGGTGCTTGTCCTGTTCCAAACTGCCTAATATAAAGCCCCCAAGCTGCAGATTCCTGGCTGGTCCCTGAGACAGCACATGGCACATATACTTAGTGCTAAGAGGACTTGGGAAGACTGCTTCACCAAAACACCTGGGCTCAAATCTCAGCTCTGCTTTCTCTAGCCATCTGACCTCAGGCAACTCATTTAATGCCTGAGGACCAGCTTCCTGATCCTTGAAATAAGATAGTTAACTTGCTTCACAGGACCATACGAGGATTTATTATAATAACCAAAGTACCCTCAAATCACACAGCGTGCAACAGATACTCAATAAAATACTGTTTATATTAACAGTGATAGTAGAAGGAAGAAAAATAAGTTTGCAATACTGGAATTTTGAATTCAAGGCTTGTGCATAGCAAGCTAGTGCTTAACCATTGAGCTACACTCACCCCCCAGTCATGAAAATATGTATTTTTTGCCATGAAAACATTTCTGATTGGTACTCATGAAAGGATCATAGAAGTATAGAAATAAAAAGCTAGTTAACTGGTGGAACCTGTGTTTTTCAGGGGAGAGAAAAGCTAAAGCCTGCCTCTTACCCTGATTTGACCCAAATCCTCTAAATGACTTGGACAATGAAGAAATAAAACAACAACAAAAAAATTAACACAGATCTTGTGTCAAGTGCTATCCTAAGAATCTAAAAACTATGATCTTCATTGTCAGTTCAACCCAAGGTGACAGGTAGTATTGTAACTCCCGTTTTATAGATAAACTAAGCAGATTAAAAGTAATTTGCCAAGACCACGTGGCTAATCATTGAGCCAGTTCCGTTCTCTGAGATTCAGTGTCCATCAGCTATCCACTAGTATTCACTGATATTCCTTCTAAAGTCACCTGGGAAACTTTTTGGAGTATGTGAGAATTCTGGATTTAACATTACTGATGGTTGTGATGGGCAAGAAGACCCCAAACTCTGACCTCTTCCATTTCCTCTCCCCCCTCTCCCACTGCTCTCTCCTTGCCTTTCCTCTTCCTCTTTCTGAAAATACGCCTCTAAGAGGGAAAAGCCTGTAGTATGCCCTTGAACTCATCCACACTGGCGTTTCCCACTGTGTCAGTCAAAGGGTCTCCAAATATACTAACAGCCAGGTTCACAGCAAGAGATCACGCTACTGTTTTCTCTTCTAGCTAAACCTAATATATTTTTTGTTTTTTGATCTTTTTGAGACAGGGTCTCCCTGTAGCCTCAGCTGGCCTGGAACTCACTCTGTAGACCAGGTTGGCCTTGAATTTACAGACATCCAGCCTCTGCCTCCTGAGTTCTAGGATTAAAGGCATGTGCCACTGTGCCCAGCTGCAAACCTAATGCATTAAAACACCTTAACAGCAAAACTTCTCAAAAAGTTATCTACATGCTATACTGACCATTTTCACTTCCCATCATATCTTTTCTTGTTAAGGTCACCAGGGGCCACAGTGCCCCTCTAGGCATAGCTGTATCCTCCATCTTCAGGGCTTGATGCCACTGATCAAATTCTTGACGCTTTCTTAAATGTTTGTTCTTGGTTTCCCGCAGTCTCCTCTCTCTGCTTGGATTCCTTTGTGGGTTGTTTATCTCATCCCCTAAATATGGGAAGACCCCAGGCTGACTCCAAGCCCCGCCCCCACTTCTTTGCCTAAACACACCCTCACAGTAGTGTATGTTTTTGTTTATTTTGAGTTTTGCAGGCAGGGTCTCCTGTGTCCCAGGCTTGCCTCAAACTCAACATGTAGATGAGCTTGGCCTTCAAGTTCTGATCCTCCTGCCTCCACCATACAAGTGCTGGGATTACAAGTTACAAGCATGTACATCACATCCATGTGGTGCTGGGGATCCAACCCAGGGTTTTGTTTGTGTGTGCTAAGCAAGCACCCTTCCCCAGCCCCTACTGCATCAGCTTTAGGCAGACCACTGGCTTTAAATAACATCTATATGCTGACAAATCCTGTACTGACATCCCAGGCCAGCCCAGTCCTTTTCTCCTGTTTCCAGGGTGTACAATCAACATCTTATGAATGTCAGTAAATCTACCAGCCTCGCTGCTTCCACACTGGCCAGATCACTTGTGTGGCTCTCTGGTGTTTGTATTATAGTGGGCTCCGACCTAGTAATGTTGATTTTGTTCTTGCTTTTTACTGTTTATTCTTGTCACAATAGAGGTTCTTGGCCTAAGGATTTAGTTCAGTTGGTAGTGCTTGCCTACATGCACAAAGTCTTGGGTTTGGTGCCCTAGCACTGCATAAAACCAGATATGGTGGTGCATGCCTCTAGTCCCAGCACTTGTCTAGTGGAGGCAGGAGTATCAGGAATTTAAGATCAAACTCAGCTACTTAGTGAGTTTGAAGCTAGCCTGGGAATACATGAGACACTGTTTAAAAAAAAAATAAAAAATAAAAAAAATAAAATAGAATGAAATAAAAATTAAATAAAGCCCTCAAGTCCTTCTAGAATGTTCCTTGCTGCCTCCATGGATCTGTTTTCTGCCTCCCTCCTGCTTGCGCATTCAACTGAAGCCACCTGGTTTGCTCATCATTCTTTAATACACTAAACATGCTACTGCCTCAGGCCTTTGACACCTTCTGATTCCCCTGCCAGGAATGTTGTGGACGGGGAATCCACATGCTTGCTCCCTCCATGAGTCATTTATTAGCTTATCTGACCTCTATGTAGAGGAGGAATCTCTTCCCATCCTCTCTGCTTTGTTCTTTTCAGAACAATTATTGCAAGATGCATGTATTTATTGTCTGACCTTTCCTTTGGACTAGGACAAAGAGTTTTGTAAATTGTGTTCACATCTGTAATCCCCAGGTTAGAAGAGTGTCTGGCACCTGGTAAGGGTTCCATATTTATTTGTTAAAGAACGACTCTAGATCAGTTGTTTGGGTTGGTTTGGTTGGGGATTTCTTTTGTTTTGTTTTTGTTCTGAGATAGGGTCTCTGGCAGTTCTGACTGGCCTTGAATTCCTTATATAGATGAGGATGACCTTGAACTTCTAATCCTCCAACCTCTACCTCCCAAATGCTAGGATTACAGACATGAACCATCACACCCAGTTTATGTGGTGCTGGGGCACTAACCCAGGGTTTTGTGCATGCTAGGCAAGCACTCTACCAACTGAGCTAAACCCCTAGATAGATCAGTTTTGACCAAAGGTTCTAAATGACCAGCCAAGATCTTCACAGTATTTTGTTAACTTAGACTAAGCAAATCTTCCACACGCTGTTAAAAGCAGAAGTGGGTGTGTGGTAGGTGGTTGGGCAGACAACTAGACCTTTTTTTTTTTTTTCTTAAATCACAAATTGCTTTTCCATATGATAGTATTTACTGTAGTAGAATTTTACTCCAGCTCAAAGCTTGCTAAAGGTATTTGACAGAGTGAACTTGCCTGAGAGTTCAGTGATTCCCACTGTGATTTCTCCTGAAAGGGCCCTTGCCTGGATCCTTCCTGGAACACCATCCCTTTAAAAGACCCTGATCCAGACAGCTTGTTCTGCAGACACTCTCAGATGCATTATTTAAAGTTATTTCCAGTGGTGTGTGGGTGGGAGGGGGGTGTACATTTGTTACTTGGTGGTTTAGAAAAGCCTTCCAGGATGTCTTTCCTTCCTACCCTAGTCAGTTTGCTCACTTTTAACCCTTCTTTTCCCAATCACCCAACGTAACCTTTTAGACAGAGTACCTCATCAGCAAAGCTCAAAGCACATTTCATCAACTCTGCTCTGAGTGAAACTTGGAAACATGGTTCTCCCTTCTTCAGGCTGTGTCTTAGGAAAGGGTGGCTTCTCTAAGGGAGTCACAGAATGGTATTCATACAATGTTCTGTTGGGATGAACCAGTGGCAGACAGTTTTTAAATCACTGGAGAAGGTACAAAATTATCAGTCATCATACTTTATGTTTGTTTTGTTTGTGAGATAGGGTCTCAGGTAGCCCAGGCTAGCCTTGAACTCCCTATGTAGCCAAGGATAACCTTGAACTTTTCATCTTCCTGCATCTACCTCCTGAATTCTGGGATTGAGTCATCTCGAATCATGTTGAATTTATGCTGCACTGGGAATCCAACCCAGGCCTCGGTGTATGCTAGGCAAGTTCCACTACCAAGGGAGCTGCATCACTAGCACAGGTGTTATACTTTTGAAGAATGAAAATGTTGTGTTGTGTATTTAGGGAGATGGCTCAGCAGGTAAAGCATTCACCACTTGAGTGTGAGGAACAGGAGTCTAGATCCCCAGAACACACATAAAGGCCTGGTAGGTGTGGAGGCCCACTTCAGTCCAGTGCACAGGAGGCAGAGACAGGGAATCCCTGGAATAAACTGGTTAACCAGACTAGTGGAAATGGAGAACTCTGGGTGCATAGAGAAACCCTGACTCAATGTGTAAGGTGAAGCGCTATTGAGGAAGACACCTAACATCAACCTCAGGCCTCCACATGCATACATACACATGTGCATACACATTACATACACATTCAAAAAAAAAGTTGAATCGTATTTGCATGGCCTTTGCCAGTGTCCTGCAACCCTTCAAGTCTGTTATGTCCTTTGGTGCTCTGAAAGCTTCAAGTTGCCTCTGCATCACACAGATGAAGTTAGAGGGACACAGAAAGCTGGGGCTAGACGAAGCCAGCTATTGCCTGGCAGCCTCCTTGGATCCTAGAGCTCAGGATACTTGCTTACATTTCTTGGCCTTGCAAGACTTTAATTTCTGAGCTTGGTCTCCCCTCTTCCTTGATAGTGTCCCTCTGCTCCCCTGCCCCCTTTACTCCAAGAGTATAAGGGCCACATTCAGAGGCTTGTGGTTGTCTTTGGCTATAGAGTCCTCGCTTTCTGTGAGGTTCAGAGAGAGAGAGAGAGAGAGAGAGAGAGAGAGAGAGAGAGAGAGAGAGAGAGATGGAACAGGGCACCTCTGGCCCTGAAACAGGGGTGGGTGAGCACACACACACACACACACAGAGAGAGAGAGAGAGAGAGAGAGAGAGAGAGAGAGAGAGAGAGAGAGAGGTGAGCTATGTGTATGTTTTTTGTCTAAAAGAATGCTTTTCCTGCTAGTACATGCTTGAAGGCTGCCCTCCCCAAGTTCACTGTCTACATTCCAAGTCTGTGGGGAATTGGGCTTCTTTTCTGCACACCCACAACAGTCACATCCCTTAGAAATGCTTCCTTTGTAAGTCAGGCAGTTTGAGGTGTTGCTCTTGCTACTCAAGCCTGGAGTTTCTTTTACCCTAGAATTATAACACTACCAACCTTGTACAATGTTTGGGAACTAACTGTGCCGTAAGCACCCAGGAAGTTTCTGAAAATATGAGATCCTAAACCCCTTCTCCAGAGATTTTAATTGAGTAAGCTCTTAAGAAGGATCCAGAAATCTGTAATTAAATTAAAAAACAAACAAACCTTTGGCAGTTCTGACAATGAACCCGGCTGGAGCTGGAAACACTGTTTAGATTACTAAATCTTTTGTACATAATATTTCATTTGTTCTTCAGAACACATGAGGAAGCTGTTAAGCTCCTCTACAGATGTGACTCAAATTTGGCACCACAAAGTTAGCAATTGGCACTGAGGCCTTTGTCCCTAAACTGGTCTTCTACTGCAATCTTCCCTGGAGACTCATTCTCAACGTCTCAGTTGCCCTGGGGGTCTGGCTTCTTTGCATATCTGATTGATCCCCAGCAAAAGGCCAGGTTCAACCACTCTTCCCGAAGAGCACCTCTGAGCAGGTCTGGGAAAAGATAGTGGAAAGATGGGCTCCAGGGAGGCATTCCAAACTACCCATGCATGTCAGGTCTCTGGGCCCATCCGCCAGCAGTGATAGCCAGGCTTAGCTTTGCCCAGAACAGGCAGGGAGTTCCCTGCTTTGGAGGCACAGAGATGGCAGACCAGCCTTCATGGATGAATGATTGTTTCCATCCAGTTCCAAGAAAGAATTCTAAAGACCTGGAGCAGGAGCCACTGACCACTGGTGTGGTGAGCTGGGACCTCTTTCATATGCTTTGTAACTTAGAGTTGGTCAGGACAAACCTCAAGACCTCAAGTTTCATTGTAATAGGAAGGATGCTGGGTGGCCCTGGGGGCGGCTCTGTGAAACGGTGGATTTTCTGGGACTTCTGGTTGAGATGATGTCACTTTGGCTCTTTTGTTCTAGCAGGTCCCGTGCCATGGAGAGTTATTGGGCTTGAACCACTCAGGTCAGCTTGGGAGCCCCCCACCCCCAGCCCAGTTTCCCAATGTGGCTGCTGTTTGGGGATTTTAGAAATTAGAGCATGGAAGACCTTTGTCTTAGCCATGAGAGCCTAATTTCTAATTGCTTATTCATTCATTTATAGGCATTATTACATAGTATTTAAAAGCCTGGGCTCTGCAGGCAGCTACCCGGAACAGTGTCTGCCTTTGCACTGACTATCTTTGTAACATGTCTCTGAGTCTCTGTGTACTTAGCTGTATGAAATAACATGAGTGCCTGCTTCCTAAAGCTTGGGTAAAGGTTCGATGAGTTATGTGTGGTGTGTAGAACAGGAACAGAGACAAAGAAGATACTGTGGTATACAGACGAGGGGTCCAGCCTTGCATGAGTTCACAAATAACAGGTGGACATGGAAAGGGTGATCATGGTGATGTAAAGCTGCAGGGCATCATGGGAAGGACTGCCGTAGAGGAGCACCCAGAGTGCTGTGGAAGGGTGGGCAACAGGTTGACTGTGCACAACAGAGGGGCTAGCTAGCCCATGCTGTCCAGTTGGAGGAGGTAGTGGCATTTGATCTTAAAGTATAAATAGGAAATCACCAGATAAAAGAAACGGAAAAGCATTCCTCAGAGAGGCGACAGCAGAGACAGGGCCACGGAGTCACGAAAACTGTGCAGGAAATGATGTAAGGTAGAGAATATGTTTCATGAAAAGGAGGTGGGAGGTGAGGTGGAGAGGCCAGCCAGCACCGTAACAAGACCTACTGTATGAAGGGACGGAGCTTAAGCTGAAGGGAGGCCTTGAGACGGATGCAGACGGGAGGGGGGGCTGTTGAGAAATGTGGTCATTTGTTTTATAATAAAAATCACTCTGCTGTGAGGAAGAGAGGGAGAGGAATGAGGCCAATAACTTGTCTCTTGTCCTCATTAAATCTAGATGCAGGTCAACCACCATTTTGGTGAGAACCCACTACCAGCTGTAGCCAGAAGGCAAAATTTCAGCAAACTCAGTGCCAGACTTGACGGGGCTCTTGAGAGGCTCTTCAAGGGTCCAGACTCACAGTTGTTCTGTAGGCACAGTGGGAATCACACTCTCTCCAACCTTAAATGCAGCCTATTGAGGAACAACCCTGGGGCTAAGAAGAAGAGATTTGCATTCGCTTTTATTATTGAATAGGCTACATTTTCATGGTTCACAAGGAAGAAAATGACAGTTGTACATCAACACAAGTGTGTTCCCACCTCTTGCTCCTTCACCCTGCTTGCTGGTCTTGATGCTGCCACAAGGAATTACTCTTTGATTTTTTTGTTTGTTTTAATATTTTTGAGATGTTTTAGTATTTTAAGATGTTTTAGTATTTTATTATAGGCCTATAGTCCCAAGTGGCCTGAAATTCAGTCTGTAGATCAGGCTGGTGTCTATCTCACAGAGGTCTGCCTGCCTCTGCCTCCCGAGTGATAGGATTAAAGGAGTGAGCCACCAGGCTGGGCAAGAAATTTCTCTTGCTGGTTTCTTGCCTAACTTTTCAACAATTCTTTTTGCAAACTTGAGCAAATACAGATATACATTTTTACCGTAATCCCTTATATGGACATGGACATATTTGAAGTAAATATCAAGTTTATTAACTAGGTCTTTGAAAAATAAAAATGTACTCTGGATCTGGAGAAATGGGTCAGTGGTTAAGAGCACTAGTTGCTCTTGCAGAGGTCCGGGGAGTGGGGGCAATTTTCAGCACCCACATGGCGACTAACAACCATCCCTAACTCCAGTTCTAGGGGAATCCAACACCCTCTTCTGACCTCCGTGGGCATTGCACGGCATGGGTGCACTTACACACATGCAGCCAATACACTCATACACATAAAATTTTTTTAAAAAGTAGAAAGAAAAAAATGTACTCATAGGGATTTCTTTCTTGAGCTATCCTTTTTAGAATGTAATTAATGAAAGCAGAACTCTGATGCAAGTGTCCTTGCTCTGTAAAATAAAGACGGTAGTCTATCTACCTTGACCTCCACTTTGGGAGAGCTGTAATTTCACATTTATAAACGACTTTGTGCTTTCTGATGAAAGGGATTCTCAGAGTGGTGCCAATTTGATGGCTTCTCAGCCATCAACTAAGTTCATTGGTCCCAGGATTTCATTTAAAAAAAAAAATTAGATTGCTAATTGTTAGCAAGTTGTTGGGTTTTTTTCCTTCCCTCCAGCTCTTCCTGTCAAAACTTCTGAGCCTTAATTGGCCATGCTGGGTCTTGGCCAGGGCCATGTGTGTCTGATTTGAAGCTGGATTCTACCGGAGACTCCCACTGCACGCGTGTGGCTGCCAGTGCCTCTCTGGAATTGGTTGCAAACTTCTTGATTTTTGTTGTTGTTGTTTCCACCACATGTGCAGAGCCACACGGAAGCTTTAAGACTCCAAATCACAGCAGTGAGCCAGAGCTGGCTGTAATTAGCTCAAGCTGCCAGCGCCTCCTGATCATAAAGACCCCAGCGTCTGCTTATGATGGGGAGTTTCCTGCATTCTCCAAGGGCCCCTGGAGAGACTCACAGGAAGGAAGTTGTGCAGGAGGTGGGGGAAGGCCAGGCTAGATGATCTCCAGGATGGCTTCTAAAATTATGTTTTGGTGACATCTCCTTCAGGGACTGCCTGTCTCCACATAGGGACATCATGTGCGGTTAGCTTGAGGTACACCATAGGGAAGGAAGGATATTGGTGTCATCTGGAAGCCACTGCTTAGGAAGGGTTTGGGTTTTGTTTTACTAGGAAGCTTCCTGGAAGGCTTTTCTTGAACCAGTGTGTTTATATTGGCCCTTAGCTAGAGCACAAAGTCATTTTCTCTCAGTTGTGGGCTTGGCAATGAATTGTTAAGTTCTAGGCTGTGATTCAAAACCTTACCAGCTTTGTGAAGTCAAGAAATTCTTGTCCCACCCAAGAACACGAAAGACCTGAACAGTCATTCCACCCTTGAGGCACAGCCAGGCTGGACAGCCACCAGTAGCTTATTCCCCATTCTGAAGGCTCACTGCTCTTACCTAAAGGAAATACACTCTGTGGCAGGAGGGGATCTTCTTCCAACCTGTGGCTTTGGCCCATGCGGAGGTAGAACTATGCACTTGTGTGAGTTGAATCTGCAGCTGTCTTCAGGGGGGTGCCAGTCACTGAGTTCATGTGAGAAACAGGTAGCAGTCAGCATTCCTTCCCTTAGGGTGCCCTGACTCTGGAAAGGGCTCTGGATACTATTTGGGACATATTCTCCTTGGTGACTTGGCACAGACATATTTCGGCCCGGACTATTCTTCAGTGTTGCTGTTGAGGCAGTTGTAGGAACTTGCACTCAATTGTAGTTCATGTCAGAGTTCAGTTGGAGGATCAGGAAACATATAGATTACAGCTACCAACCCCAAGTCTTTATCTCCTTTAGGACCCTTAACCATTTCTCTTACACTGGAGAACTTTTTAATGCACTGAACAGTTCCCTGTTTAAAGCTTAGCCTGAGATTTGCGATCCCTGGCGGCCAGGGGGAGTCCCTAGCATGGCGCCTGGCTCATTGTGGATGCTCCAGCATGGGTTATTGGATGGAGCATCATCCAGCAACATTTATTGAGCACCAGCCTGCCATGTTAGACTCTGGTGATGCCAAAATAAGAGAAAGTCTCTTTCCCTAGAGACTTGGAGATCCTAGCATCCTGGCAGAACATAGTGGCTGCTGGTGGCTTTTAAGCTTGTCAGAGCTGGAGGGTCAGAAGGATGTCTGAGTTTCTCCTTATTGGTAATCAGGTGAGAGACTTGCCCCAAACCACCCAGTCAGGTGGAGACAGAGCACTCAATCTGCAGTCTCTGCTCTGTCCTCTTTCACCCCTCACAGCTTGTGTTTGGCCTTGAAAACCAGAAAGATCAAACCAAGAAGGGTAGAGGTAGTACCATAAAGGAAGGCTCCGCTTTCATCACCGGCCTACCATGGTGACCCAAATCCCATGAGTACTGGGAAGTTCTGGACTGTGGCTCTCAGACTTCAGTGCACAGTTGAACTGCTCCCAGCAGCAGGGGCCCTTGCTATGTACAGCTCCCACTGGGATTTCTTTCAGCAGAGGCCAGCACTCCCAGACTCTGAAGTCACCTCAATTTGACTGTTAGGAGGACATATATGAGAGGTGTTGGCACTTGAACCATAAGTGAGGGTCCACCCTCACTTTCCATCTTTCCGGAATCATGACAGGGCTTTGTTTCACCTTGATTCCAAGTAACTGGGCTTTAAGAGAGATGTTTTATGTGATCAGGGAAAAATAAATATGGACTTGATATGCGGTGATATAAAGGAATGATGTGAGCTGTGATGATGGAAGTGATTGTTAGTAATAGTCCTTCTCAGCCAGATATGCTGATGCCTATGATGCTTTAAAATACTCTGTGGGGGAGGGGTCAGCAATATGGCTCAGCTGGTAAAGGCATTTGCACCAAGCCTAAACACCTGAGTTCAATCCCCAGAATCTATATGGTGGAAGGAGAAAACTGACTCCTGCAGGTTGTCCTCTGACCTCACATGCTGTGGGACATGCTCTCCACTCCTGATAATATAATAAAAAAAATTTTTTTTAAAAAATGGAGCTGGAGAGACGCCTCAGTGGTTAAGAACACTGGCTGCTCTTGCAGAAGGCCTAGGTTCAAATCCCAGAACCCAAATTGTATCTAACAACTGTAACTCCAGTTCCAGGGGATCCGACACCCTCTTCTGTCCTCTGTGGGCACTGCATGACATAGATGCACTTACATATATGCAAGCATAACACTCATACACATAAAATAAAAATAAGGGCTGAGGAGATGGCTCAGTGGTTAAGAGTACTGGCTACTCTTGCAGAGGATCTGGGTTCTATTCCCAGCACCCACATGGCAGCTAACAGCTGTCCATAACTCCAGTTCCAGGGGATCTGATGCCCTCTTGTGACCTTCATGGATATTTGCATGACACGGTATGCAAGCATAACACTCATACACATAAAATAAAAATAAGGGCTGAGGAGATGGCTCAGTGGTTAAGAGTACTGGCTACTCTTGCAGAGGATCTGGGTTCTATTCCCAGCACCCACATGGCAGCTAACAGCTGTCCATAACTCCAGTTCCAGGGGATCTGATGCCCTCTTGTGACCTTCATGGATATTTGCATGACACGGGTGCACTTACATACATGCAGTCAATACACTCATACACATAAAATAAATAAGTAAATAAATAAATAAATAATAAAAATGTTAAAAAATAAAAATAAGTAAAAAAAAATAATTAAAATACTCTAGAGGGCCAAAAATCATTATATATTTTGGGATGAGATAGTATGTTGGCTGGGATTCACTTAAAATGTTACAGACAAAAAGCTGAATACATGACTAATTCACCAGTACATTATTATAATTATTGAAGTGGAGTCATGGGCAAGTATTCTCTGCTTTTGTATATGTTCAAAAAATCCAAAATAAAAAGGTTAAAAAGATAGGGCACGGATCTCCGCTCTTGTGTTCCACAGCTACCAGAAACCCTTTGAGACAGGGTGAAGACTTGAACTGCAGTGGCAGGTCTGAGAGGGTCAGGGCTGCTGAATCCCATCAGCCATCGGCTTCAGTCTCTGGTTAAGAATCAGAATATACAGAGGGTCTAGATGCTGCTTATGAGCATGTTTCTTCAAAGACCTGCATAATGTCACTATTAGAGTCCATGGAAGCCACATGAACCCAACGCCACCCTTGGTGTTTTCCGTCACTGTCTTTAGTCCAACTGAGCTTCAGGTCAGCCATCCTAGACTCACTCATTGAGGCTCCACCGTAAGTCAACCCATTTGCGTATCTGTTGCATAATGTATTGGCACACCACGCATCACTGTGAAGGAAAGAATAACACTCCAACCTACCACGATACAAATATTTGTATTGTTATTCGCCCTCTGGCCATGTCTGTGTCCCTCTGTCCCCTCCCTCCCTGAGAGCAAAGCCATCACTGCATCTACCCTCTCACAGTTCAGCAGGAGGTTCTGCAATCGTCCAAGACCTCTACAGTGAAGGAGAGCCACCATTAGTTCATTTCACCTTTGGCTTCTGTCATATTCACTTATGAGTTTGTGTTCACATCTCTGCCCTTAAATTAGAGCATCCATGCTGGTCTTTCTATGGCTCCTCCCTTTAATACAGAGTGAAGAGTCCTTTGGTTCAGTAGATATGCTTCCCTGGAGCCTGTGTTCTCCAATATGTCCCATCCCCAATACCACACACATTCTCTCTCCACCTATGTCTTTGTCTCTGTCTCTTGTCTGTCTCTCTGCCTCTGCCTCTGTCTCTCTTATGCTCTGGATATTAGGGACCTGCTTCGTGAATCTCTCTTTTCTCCAGCCTCCTGAGCACAGAGGATGACCAAGGAACAGCTATGTGTGTAAGTGTGATCAGACCTTCAGACTGCTCCTAGGATATCCAAATACTCAACTGTGAGGCCTCTCCTGCTGCCCAGAGGAGCCACGAGAGAGCAGAAAGCATCTAAGGGTAGATCAGGGACTGCAAGCTTCTGTTATTCCCACGTTTTCTCACAGAATGCCAAGAAGAGAGGTCTGAGTGATCTGACCGGGCCATTGTGAATAGTACAGTGGTCGCAGTCAAGGTGAGAGGGTAGGAGGGGTTTTATTGACTAGTTGGTTCACTCAATTTATGACCTTTAAACATTTAGTCATGAAGAATGTGGGTCTCTGGGCTGGAGAAATGGCTCATGGTTAAGAGTGCGTACTGTTTTTGCAGAGGACCGTAGTTCTGTTCCCAGCACCTACATTGCATGTAACTCCAGCTCATCCAGTGCCATCTTCTGGCCTCTTGAGGCAACTGCACTCATGCATTTACCTGCACACAGACACACAGGTACACACAATTTAAAAAAAAAAAAATATATATAAAAAAAAATTTAAAGAGTGTGGGCCTCTATACTCCTGCCCAGGCCCCGTACAGGCCTGGTTCTATTTTCTACCAAAGACTCAGGACTTTGCTCTCAGTTGAACTTCCTCTCACCTGAAGGAAGCCTTGTGTGTCCCCTAGTATTTCACACAACCTATAAAACACAACTTCTGAAGCCCAGCCACAGCACCACTTGTTTCCTGGTTTATATGGAGGTCAAGTAATGCACTGTCTTTCCATCTTCTCATCCCAAAGGAGCTTTCATTACCTAAGCTAACCAGTTCCTTTACACTAGTCTTAAGTGAGGGTCATTTGTGTGTGCTAACACTTTACATAAAGCCATCCCCTGAAATTTTGTACATTCTAAGCATTGACTGTGCTCTGGACTCTCTTCAACATATTAGCTATAAGACCCCAAATACTGAGTTATCTTTTAAATTATAATTGTGCAAGATGGCTCCTCCGATTCACACAATGGCAGAATCCTACCTTTTCAGGTCTGTTGAGAATTGGTTACTGTAATTAACCTCTCTCTCTCTCTCTCTCTCTCTCTCTCTCTCTCTCTCTCTCTCTCTCTATATCTATCTGTGTGTGTGTGTGTGTGTGTGTTGCATGTCTGCAGTGCATGTATTTGTAGGGCTGCACATGCATATGTGTAAGCACAGAGGCCAGAGATCAACATCAGGTTCCTTCCTCAGTCGCACTCCATCTTACTTTTTGATACAGGGTCTTTCACTGAACCTGGAACTCACAGTAGCTAGAGTGGCTGACCAGAGATCCCCAGGATCCATTTCTCTCTTCTCCCCAGTTCTGGGGTTACAAGCATACACCATCCTCCCAGGCTTTTTATATGGATATTGGGGATCTAAGCTCAGGTTCTCACTTTACCAGGTCTGGCCCTTTTCTCTTAAAGACACAAAGCCCTTGTGCTACAGAGGAAATGCAAGAGGAATTTGGATGTGGAGAATGTAAAGATGGGTAGCAAACAGGTGACTTCCTACGCAGCAGAAAAGTTTATTTCTTCTTTGTTTTAGAAGACTAACCTTAGTGCTTCCCACACAGTCCATCTCAAACCCCAATTAAATTTTAATTCAAATCACAAATGCAAAGTGCTTTCTTTCTTCAAGCTCCATTATTTCTAGAGCTCCCTGATGGCCAGTTTAATACATACTTCAGGGAACGATGTCTGGCAGTGACAGGATGAGGGTATTGGCTTTGCAAGGGGAGTCTTAACATCTACAAGCACATCAATGATAAGTCACTACAAACAAATCCCAGTCATCTAGCTTGCTTGTTTATGTGGCTTGGGTGCTTGACCCAGATCCAAGTTTCTCATTGGCAAGTCCTGCCACTCAACACATTTGGCTTTTGTCTTTTAAGGTGCATTGACAGACAAAATTTGTTTCCCAGAATCCTGCATTCATTCCACAAACATTGAGTAGCTCTGGAGTCCTTGCCTTGCAGGCACCTGGTTAGGACAACAGATTTATTAGAGCAATAATATGACATTGACTGTATGTTGATTAACAGTGTGATAATGGGCACGAAGAGCACCCTAGGGACCCAGAAGAAGTGGTGCCTTTTTTTAAGTTATGTGTATATGTGTGTCTGCTTTTAGGTTTCTGCATGTGTGTCCTGGTGCCTGTAGAGGCCAAAAGAGGGCATCAGATCCCTGGAGCTAGAGTTATAGGTGGTCCTGAGCCACTTGATCTGTGTGCTGGGAACTGAACTCTGGAGCAGCAGTATGTGCTCTTAACCACTGAGCCATCTCTCCAGCCCCAGAAGCAGTGTCTTGCCACCCAGGAGAACTGGTACATTTAGTAGAGGTGACATTTGAGGTGGATGAATCTCAGGAGAAGGGACAGCTGAATTGGGCTGTTAACGTATAGTCTCTGGAGAGAGAGAGTTTCACTTCGAAGATTTGGTTTTCACCAGCTCAGAAAGGGCTGCTGATCACCAAGGACAGCAGTTGCAAGAAAAAGAGAAGAAACTGCCTAGAATTTGACATGGTGGAGTGAGGAGAAAGCATTCTGTACAAATCAGGATGATGAGGCCAAGGTCATGTTCATAGATTTACTACTTGCTGATGGTCCCCAATGTGCCACTGGGATGGGACCCAGTGTTTCAGAAAAGCCAGTATGGACAGTTGTCAACACACTGTTCATCTGGTTCAGACAAACATCCTGAAGAGGTGGCGTGCCTCAGGCCCAAACCTCACTGCAACTGTGGTCTTAGTTCACATCTTGAAATAACTCCTCATCATTGGGTGAATATTTTAAGATGTACTTTCATCAAGGAGGCCCATTAAAGCGATTCCAGCAGAGTAGATAATCATGTCCCCCTGCCTAATCAGACAAGCCTGTCTTACAGAATTACACTGAGTTCAGCTCAAACTTTTTTAGCACTGCCTTAAAAAAATAAACCTCTCATCAATGATCATGCATCTGTGTCAAGAGTTTGCCTTTGCATTTTCAGATCCGTCTTTTCTGGGTCAGCATTTCTCTTTATGGCTTCCCTTATCACAGTTTTTTCTGACTTCCTGTTTCCTAGCTAGCTTTAAATAAACTCATTTTGCCTTTTCTTAAGCCATTCAGGAGTGAACTTTTCCCCTTTTTGAGGCCAATACTTTTTCTGCATCTTCTTGCATGAGGTGTGCATGAAGGTTATTGTAGTGATTTCAAATGTTTTGACAGCCTGCAATTATTTGTACTTAAAGGGTTGAGCAAAGAAGGGGCACAGCATACATTATGAGCAAAATGCCATCAGAGCAACCACGTGGGCATGGTCTAAGAGTGCATCTTCCTCATCTGTTTATTTGTCCTTGCAATTACTTGAAGTCTTATTTTTAGCACATTAAATAGCTTCATTTGTAGTTACTATGCATATGATAAATGGGCAGCAAAATTTACAGTGAAAAACTCAACAGTCTGTAAAGTGACAGAAAGGTGATATAATTTAACTCTTTTTCCCTCCCTCCCTCTTTCCTTCCCTTCTTCCTCCCTTCCCTTCCTGCCTTTTTAGACAATTAGATCCTATACCCTAGGCTGGACTAGAATTCCCTGGGTAGCTGAGGATGACCTTGAACTTCTGATCCACCTACCTGTATCCCTGGAATGCAGAATTTACAGTCTTGAGCCACCACACCCTGTTTCCTATGCAATACTGGGATGGAACCCAGGCTTCATGCATAGTAGGCAATCATTCTACCAACTGAGCTATATCCTCAGACCCATAATTCAACTCTTTTTCTAACAAGAAAAACTTGTTGCAAAGACAGGCTCACTGAGCAACTTCTAGTTAAGGAAAGAAGCAAATAACAAAACAGACAGAAGCCCCGATCCACTGAAATCATTCACAAAGACCTAAGTTTCATTCCTTCCTTGTTGAGACCCTAATGTGTGATAGGTGTTGAAGAAGCAAATCAAACTATCCTGTCATTTTTTATTCAATAAAGGAAAAACAAGACTGACACGTGTTCAAACAGGATCTGAGAGATCCTGATAGCAACAATTAAATCTTCAGTATTCAACAGAGAAATATTATATCTAGATACAGATAAGTATATAGAAGACTTTCTGGAGTGGTAATTGGGAAGCTATGTTCCAGGCTGAAGGCCTAGCATACACAAAGACAAGGGAGGGACAAGTAAGGGCTGTGGAGATGTAGGAGGCATAGAAGGAAAATGGCAGGGCTGAGCCTAGAAAGACAGACAGGCAGCATCATGAAGCACCCTGAATGGCCTGTGAGAAGGATTTTATCTTTAGGCAGGGAGTTCCCAAGGGAGTAAGCCCAGCTACTGTGATTGACTCTTACGTTCTAATATAATTATTCTGACAACATTTGCCTAAGAGGGGAGAGAAGATGTGGGTGCAAGCAGACTTGGTAGATGTAGATGCTCAGAGGTACATCTGGCACAAAGGCAAAGTGTTCTAGTTCTAGGGGCTTCATACAAGATAGAGGAACAAACAGCATAGGAAAGATGGGAACATCAAGAATGTTACCTGATTCCTACTCACATCAGACATGCAGCCTGTTTTCAAATGCCTAGATTACAAAACTACTGCTACAATACAGCTCCTGCTTCTTCTAAGTGCCCCTCCATCTCCCATCAGAAATGAGCTACTCATCCCTAGAGTTTTGGGGGATACAGCCTCATTCTACTGCCTATAATTTCTAGGTCCAAGGACCTGTCATCTTCAAGTCTTGAGTTTCTTCTGTTTTAATTTAGTAAACTTCACTGGCATCATTCAGGAAGATAAGGCATTTAGAATGAGTCCCTAATCTTTTCCTACTAGAAGCTGATATACTTTGGGAGGAGGAAGACGGAAGACAGAAATATAACACATGAACCTAGGCAGAGGGAAAGCACAAGGGCTGGGCTAGCGCAATGGCTTATCAGGAAAAGGTGCTTGCTGCCAAACCTGATAGCTTGAGTTCAATCCCAGAGACCCACATGGAGGAAGGAGAGAACTGACTCCCACTAGTTGTCCTTAGACCTCCACATGCAAGCCATGGTGTACACACACACACACACACACACACACACACACACACACACAAATAAAATTAAATAAATAAATAAATAAATAAATAAGGTGTAAAAAAGATTTTTTTTTTAAAAAAAAAGCACATGAGCTAAGGACTATATAAAAAGGCTGCGGAGAATTCAAGAGGACACAGGGAAGGTGGAGCTTGAACAAGGCTGTTTCTTTTTATTGAGTACCCACTGCATGCCCTCTTCTGCCCTTGGCATTGTGAAGAATGGTCTAATAACAGGGCTGGGGAGTAGCTTAATGGTGAAGCACTTACCTAGCACACACGATGCTCCCAGTCCAACCTCCAGCGTTACAAAACAAACAAGCAGCAGTCAAATACAGAAGCTCAATAAGAAGAAGACAAGCATTAAATGGTTATTTCATTCCAAGAAGAAATGGAGGGTATTGTGAGAACCCATCCTTGGAAGAGTGATGCAGAGGTGGAGAGAAAGCCATTGAGAAGATTTATACTGAGATGGGAACAGCCAGTAGAGATGCCAGCATGGGGCAGCATTCCTGAAGACAGAACTACGTGTATATTTGCATACTTCGATGAAATGTGGCTTGTTCAAAATTTTGAGAGGCACTGTCAAGCGACTGGTGCATTCAAAGAAGGGGAGTGATGACTAAAGGAAGATGGGGCGGCCAGAAAAGCTAGCTTGTCAACCGCTACACATAGTTTGAGGAATTTGTCCTAAAGGAACTAGGAAGCTCTCAAGATATTCCATATAGAAGTGTGTCAGTTCTGGGGTGACTGGAGACACAATGGAAAGGGAACACTTGGAGGCAGGGAGTCTGTTAAGAAGCACCGTAGTTTGAGTATAAGAGGTGAAGGACAGGAGGTGGCCCAGGATGGATGAACGACTTCTAGCTTGATTACTTGGGTAGATGGAGAGTCATTCATTAACCAAGGATAATCAGGAGAGTGGTAGCTTTGGAGGTGAAAAATAATTGAGTTCAGTTTTTGAATCCTGAGCACAAGCAAAATGTTTAAGGGGAGGTTTCCAGTAAGGAGCTTGCTATGGAAGCCCAAAGTTTGAAAGAGAAGAATTGATGGGAACCGAAGAGCAGTACGTCACAAGGGAGTGGCTCAGATCTCCAAGAGTGAGTGGCTTGTGAAGAGGAATATGGGACACCCCACCCCACCCCTGAGGAATAGCAGTAATTAGAGTGTCTGTGGAGAAGGCAGTGAACCCAGATGGAGCAGCTAGAGCAAACAGAAGAAAAAGCAAAGGAGGCTAGTGTAGGGCAAGTAAGGAGAGCAGGGGCCGTCCGTGGTGGGAAGTGCTGCTGAGAGGCCAGGAGAGAGTGACCTCCACAGAGCCCATCAAATGAAGTGTGAGATTCCAATTCTCACTGCTGCTCACTCAGTGACCTTAGGCAGGCTATTAATTTTACCCTGAGCCTCCTCTATAAATTGGAATGCTTGTATGCAATTCATATGGCAGTCAACTATTCAGTAAATATTAGCCATTATTATTCAGCAACATGAAAGGCTATTAGGAATATCAAAGAAAGAAAACGTATTGGTGAAGTACCAGATCAGAATGACTTTTTATTTTTTATTTTTATTATTTTATGTTTTGAGAAAGGGTCTCACTTTGTACCCTTGGCTGGCCTGAAACTCTATGTAGACCAGGCTGGCCTTAAAATCACAGAGATATGTTTGCCTCTGCTTCCAGCTGCTGGGATTAAAGGCATGTGCCACCACACCCAGTTCCCCAACTCATTTTTAAATAAAAAAATAATTATTATGATTCTGGGTGTGGCTGGTATATGCACCCCTGTATGTTTATGTGGAGGCCACGGGTCAAGTTGGATGACTTCCTCTGTAGCTCTCCACCTTATTTTTCCTGTGTCCACCTGCCTCACCCCTTCCCCCAGTACTGGGGTTACAGCCCTGCTTTCTGTGTTTTGCAGGGATACTAGGATCTGAACTCAGGTCCTCAGACTTGCACAGCAAGCACTTTACCCACAGAGCCATCTCCCCATCCCTAGATTGAGGATTTGGGAGAGATTGTTTAAAAGCAGTTATTGGGGAGGAGGAGAAAGGGTACTTTGGTTTTCAGGGGAAACAAATCAGACCACCACCAAAAGGTAGGCACAAGCTAAGGAAACTGGAATATCCAGAATGACAAAGGTCATGGTTATGTGATATCTGACAAAAGGTAAGAAAAGTTATAGTAGGGTGGCCCTCAGCTGCATAGCCAGTTCAAGGTCAGCCTAGACTGCATGAGACCCTGTCTCAAAAACAAGAAATGTTAAATGAGTGTCAGGTCAGGGTTGTACTCCAGTGGTAGACTTGTCTAACACATGAATGACTTTGGATATTTGGATTTTTCCTCTGTGAATGTAAGAGAGCCATTGGTATGTTCGGTGGTTTTTGTTTTGATTTGTTTTGTTTCTTTGGTTCATCAGCCTGGCCTAGAACTTGAGGTGGACTTGAGACTCCAGCCTCAGCCTCCCAGTGCTGGGTTCACAGGCAGTGTTCTACCACTGAGCTACATCCCCAGTCTGATTGCTAGTTTTAAAGGATAGAGAGGTTAACTCAACTTGCTTTAGGAAACTTAGTCATAGCAATAGAGAGAAAATTGGATCCTAGAGAAGAAAGTTACATGGCTGCCGGAATATTATAAAAGGAACACACGTGAAAACTTTTAACCTTGGCTAGATAACGTGCCTTATCAAGACTGTTCCTTCATCAACAAAATGGGTGGGGCTGATAATATTTGTCTCTGAGTTCCTTTGAGTTATATTTTATACCAAATACCTAAGGTAGTACTGGGTACACAGCACTTCAATCAATACCCTTTCCTTTTCTCTCTTCAGTACCCTCTGGACTGTCTTGCTTGTCTTTGATTTTTCAAGATATAAATTGAGGGCTTGAGGAGAAGGCTTAGTGTTTAAAGCACTTGCCTTGAAAGCATACTGACTGGAGTTCAGATCACCAGCACCTGTGTCAAAGTCAGGCTGGTATAGCAGCCTGCCTATAATCCCAGGGCTCAGGAGGATGAATCAGGGGATCCTGGGGCAAGCTGGCTAGCTAGGCAGACTGGTGAACCCTGAGTTTGGCAAGAGACACTGACTCAATAAATATAGTAGAGAGTGATAGAGAGCACCCAGATCAACCTCTGGCCTCCACATACATGTGCACACATGTGCACACATGTGCACAAGACCCCACTCACATGTGTACCCACACACACCAAAAAAGATAAGAAAATTGACACCCCAACTTTACTAAAGGAAAACAGCAGTCTTGTCTTCCAAATAATTTCCTTGCAAGATTAAGTGTAGCAGGTTGTGATGGCAAATGCCTGTAAATCCCAGCACTCAGGAGGCTGAGGTGAGAAGATTGCCATGCTAAAATGAGACTATGAAATGAGTTCTAGGCTACCTAGGCTACCTACTGAGACCCTGTCTTAAGACCAAACAAAATAACCAGTAAAATACAACAACGCTAATAATGGTAAAAAATGAGGTATAAATTCATCTGCCCACTCCCTGATTTGGCAAACTGACATAATTTATTTTCTGACTTTAAAGTAGGTCAGCTGGGGGCTAGAGAGATGGCACAACAGTTAAGAACACTTGCTGTTCTTCCAGAGGATTTGGGTTTGATTCCCAGCACCCACATGGCAGCTAATAACTGTCCATAAGTCCAGTTCCAGGGGATCTGACATCTTCTGACCTCCATGGCCATTGTAGGACATGGGTGCACTTAACATACATGCAGGCAATATACTCATAAAATAAAAATAATAAATAAAACATTTTTAATGTAGGTCAGGTGGCCACAAGAAAAAATAATAATAATTCTATAAATATGACATTCTAACCCAGTCTCAGAATATAAATTGGATTTTCCTAGGTGAGAAAAAAGAGGTGGGCTTTCCTCACTTATTTCCTGATGAAGCACTTGAAAGAGCCTGGCTGAGCTGGGGAGATGGCTCACTGGTTAAAGGTGCTTGTGGCCAAGCCTAAGGACTTAAGTTTGATTCCCAAAACTCACATGGTGGAAGGAGAGAACCAACTCGTTGTCCTCTGACCCCCCACAGGACCCCTGTGCTACACACACACATACACACACACACACACACACACACACACGCAATAAATATACTGGCTGGCTCTGAACAATTTGAGTGGTTCATAACTGCAGAAGGATTCCAGCACTCGCTCACTGAGAACAGTGTTGTCTCCTTGCTGTCCACCAGGGATTATTTCAGGATGCTAGACAGATACCAAGGTCTAAGGATGCTCAAATCGCTTATGTACATTTGTATAATGTTTACAGGTAACCTATACTCATCCTCCCATATACCTCAGATCATTTCTTGGTTACTTATAATACCTGATACAATGTAAAGATGATGTATTAATAAATAGTTGCTGGACTGTGTTGTTTAGGGAGTAACAGCAAGAACAAAGTCTGGACTTGTGCCACATAGGAGTGAAGTTTGGTTGTTTGCTTGTGTTTGAATATTTTCTATCTATGAATGACCGAGTGGACGATGTGAGACCCATAGATGCAGAGCAATGCCTGTGTCATGCATGGTGCTGACATGTTTTACTGCACTTCATTTGTGGAACACACACCTGTAACCCCAGGACTCAGGAGGTGGAAGCAGGAGGATCAGGGGTTTAGACCCCTGATAGCGAGTTTGAAGCCAACCTGAGCTACACAAGACTCTCTTATAAAACAACAAAAATTAAGGACTTCCAGGCTTTTGAGCCTCAAACATGTCCCAGCTTTCTAGCCTGCTTCTCCTCTCAAGCCTTGATCTTCCTTAATAAACTATCTCTATTTTTTTTTTATTTCTTTTCTTTCTTTTTTTTTTTTGTCTTTTTGAGACAGGGTCTCCCTGAAGTCCCAGCTGACCTGAACTCACTGTGGAGACCAGGTTGGCCTTGAACTCACATAGACCCGCCTGCCTCTGCCTTAGTGCTGGGACGACTAAAGGCATGCACCACCATGCCTGGCTCAGGAGACCTGTCTTAAGAGATCAAAAAAGAGATGGCTCACCAGTTAAGAGCACTGACTGCTCTTGCAGAGGACCCAGATTCAATTCCCAGAACCCACATGTCGGCTACAAACCATCCTTAACTCCAGTTCCAAATCAAAAAGCAAATTTCTTCTTTCTTTCTTTCTTTCTTTCTTTCTTTCTTTCTTTCTTTCTTTCTTTCTTTCTTTTTTTTTTTTGTCTTTTTGAGACAGGGTCTCCCTGAAGTCCCAGCTGACCTGAACTCACTGTGTAGACCAGGCTGGCCTTGAACTCACAAAGATCTGCCTGCCTCTGCCTCCCAAGTGCTGGGATTAAAGGTGTGCGCCACCACACCCGGCCTTCTATTTCCTTTTTATATCTAATTTTTATCACATTTATTTATTCTTGGGAGGGGCAATAGGGGGAGGCACATGTGTACCACAGTGCCTGTGTGGTCAGAAGACAACTGGTAGGAATTGGTTCTCTCCTTCCACCATGTGGATCCTGGGACTTGAACTCAGGTTGCCAGGTTTGGCAGCAAATGCCTTCACCCACTGAGCCATCTCTCTGGCCCAGCTGTGTCTATTTCTATCATACACAAAAAAGAGTTTCAGATTGGCTTTAACCTCCAGCTGAGTTAAGGACCGATGTAGTCATCTGATTCAGATTCTGCAGGCAGTCACACAGAATAAAATATCTATGCAACCTCGTTGATGCTCGTGCTTTCTCTAACAGTGCATCATTATAAGGATGTTCAATTTGATCCTAGTACACACATATACAGGAAGTATTTCAACCAGCAGAAACAAACTCAAACAAAGATACAAATCGACAACTGTGGCTTGCCTGTGGTGATTGTTTACTAATAAATGAACACTGGTGCCAGTGAGTATAAAGGGTTCTGCTGCTGCTTTTCAAACCCCTCCCCGGGAGACCCACGTCAGTTCCTGGAGTGGTTATCCATCTTCTCATCCCAGAGGATCCATAGAACTTCTGAATACCTCACATGGAACATCTTCTGGTAGGAAGGCTGGCCCTTTAGGATGTAGAGGCCAGGGATGCTCCGTTTGGAACAGCACAGACCTACAAGCAAGGAGTACACCACTCCCTTTTCCCTTCCTGAGGCCCCTCAGACATGAACTCTCCGAACTTGGGTGGCCTGGCAGCTTCAGAGCCTCTTCTGGAGTCTGCAGCCCCATCTGGCTCTTCCCTTTTCCTCCCACAGTTCTGCTTCCTGGACCCCTTTACAGATCTAGGAAACCAGCCTCCAGCCAGTCCATGGTGCTTCATCCTACCTCAGTGGGCTGCTCCCCAGTGATGGCTCCTCTCTCTCTCCCCATGCCCAGCAGGAGCCTGGGCCACCGTCTGGCACAAGCCAAGGTTCAGCCTGACTAGTCCAATGGTCTGAAACCAGAAGACCCAGTCCCCACCTCCCAGCAGTGCATCAAACACAGCTACAGGAGCTAGATGGCCTCCAAGGTCACCTCAGGCATCTGCTTCCCCTGGTAGATTCTTCCTCACTTGTCAAACTGTGTGACACCACTGGTCAAAGTCTCTGACCTCAGGTACTAGGTTTGGGAGGGTCAGTGGGGGGCTTGGCAGAAAAGGGTGGAACTTAGAGAAAGGGGAAGAGTTTTAGACAGTGTTCCAGACTGGAAAAGCAAGGAGAGCCAGAGGGAAAAGCAAGAGTCTCCCAGCGGAGCATTTCTGGGCTCTGTCCCGAAGATTCTCCAGGAAAGGAAATGGCAGGGTTTCCCCTGAACGGGTCCTATCCTCTTTCCTGTAATTGCTGTTGTCCTGCTCTGCAGGTCCCAGCTGTTTGGTGTGTGAGATCTGAAAGGAAGAGGGTTGTGAATGAGGTCACGTCTGACAGTGCTGTCCTGGAGAAGCCCAGTCTGGTCTCTTTCTTTAATGTTCTCCTGTCCCCTTTCAGCCATGTGCATCGTATCCCTAGAACTGTTCTGGGCTTGTTTGGAGGTAGAAAACAGCAAAGGGCTCCTGCTCACTTCAGAGTGTGAAGGCCAGCATCCTTTGCTGGGTCAGTGCTGAGAAAAAAAAATGGTTTTAATCATTTTCTAGAAAGAGAGAGAGGGTAGGCTAGATGGCACATACCTGTAATCCTAGCACTTGGGAGGCAGGGCAGGCAGATCTCTGTGAGTTTGAGACCAGCCTGGTCTACATAGCCAGTTCTAGGCCTGCTGGGGCTACATAGTGAGACCCTATCCAAAGAGCAACGGGGGGGGGGGGGCTAGGGATACTGGTAGAATGCTATCCTACCATACACAAAACCTGGGTTCCATCCCCAGCACCACATAAACCAGGAGTGATATTGCACACCTGTAATCCCATTACTCAGGAGGCAGGAGGATCAAAAGTTAAAGGTCATCTTTGGCTATTTAGCAAATTTGAGGCCAGCCTGGGCTATATTTGACTCTGTCTTGAGGGGAAAAAGAAAGGGGGAGAGAGGCATTCCACAAATGTCATTCCTCCCCAGAAATGCCATTTTGCCATGACTTCTTGTGCCTGTGTGTGTGTGTGTGTGTGTGTGTGTGTGTGTGTGTGTGACAGAGAGAGAGACAGACAGACAGACCATGGGGTGAGGTGATGCCATCACAGCCTATTCGGGGCCTGCTGCTCCCTGTTCCCTACAGTAGTGCTGGGTCCCTTTCCTTTCTGCATGTCAGCCCATCTTAGGCATATTCTTGTGTTCAGAGCCAGGATACAATATAAGGGTTCTGACAGCCCTAAAAATGGAGTTTGGTTACCAGACTCTGCTTCTGGGACCATGAAAGAAGGAACTTAACCTTCACTCTGTTTCTACATCTGCAAAATAGGCTTAGGTAAACTTCCCAGATGATCTTGTTTCTAAGATATGAGAACAAACGTCATAGAACACATCATTCTGCAAGGATTTGAATATTACAAAGCAGACCCTGGTCTGCTTCATTTTGGACTGGGGCAAGGGCAGGACAAAACAGAATGCCATACCCTGCAGAGGATGGCAACTGAGGGGGTGGGTGGTCTGAGGGGTAAGGCAGAAAGGCTCTTAGAAAAGCAGGTCCCGCTGGGCATGGTGGTGCATGCCTTTAGTCCCAGCACTCGGGAGGCAGAGGCTGGCGGATCTCTGTGAGTTCAAGGCCAGCCTGGTTTACATAATGAGTTCCAGGCCAGCTGGGGCTACAGGGAGACCCTGTCTCAAAAAGACGCCCCCCCCCCGAAAAAAGGAAAGCAGGTCCCAAGGTCAGGCCCTGCAGTGGCAGAGGAGAAGGTGTAGGGTGTTGTCTATTTTCTTACAGAAAACCCCCGACTGAGGGGAAGACACCGCGTGATCTAGGTGGCTCCTCAGACAAGCTGTCGAGAGCCTTCCCAGACAGCACTGATCCTGTGTGAGACCTGGGCCAAGTCCGGATTTCTGCAGCCCAGTGGCAGGGGCACAGTATCCAGAGTCAGCTGTGCACTGGGCCCTTTTCAGCTGCTCTCTTCACCGGCACCTCCCTGCCCCAGGCTGGCTTCCTGTTTTGAAACTACCAATAGATGGAAAATGTGAGCACTGCCACTTTAACAGCTCAGGCTGGGCATGTGAATATGTGGGCTTGTGTATGAGTGAATGTTTATGTGTGAATGTGGGTTTGAGCGTAACAGCATGTGTGTATTATGGATGTGCATGTGCATGCAGGTGAATGCATGCCTGTGTGTGCTGGGTGAGTACATGGACATATGTTGTGTGCATTTAAGCCTGCGTATTGGTGCTAGGTGCATATGTGCTTATGTGAGTGTAATTGTGTTCAGTTGCATGAGCATGTGTTACTTATTTAAGCATGGGTGACTAGTGTGTAATGCATATTGTGGCTATATCTATGTATGAGTACTGTATCCTGGCAATTACGGATCAAGTGAGGAGTGTGATTTTGTTGGTGTTTTTGTTTGTTGTTGTTTTCTTTGTTTTGAGACAGGGTTCTTGTGTAGCCCAGGCTGGCCTTGAACTCACTATGTAGGGTGAAGATGACCTTAAAATTCCTGATCCTCCTGCCTATACCTCCAAGTATTGGGATTACAGGCCTGTATCACCACACTTGGCTTAAAGGTTTTTGTTTGTTTGGTTGTTTGGTTGTTTGGTTGGTTGGTTGTTTTGTACTGGGGACTGACACAGAGCCTCATGGATATTAAGCAAGCACTCTACCCACTGAGCTAATCTCCATGTGGTGTGATTCTATGTGAAGCTATATATTGCGTGAGTACAATCACATGTGTCTGTGTATATTGTGAGTGTGATCATGTGTGTCCTGAATGATGGTGTTGCCAGAAATGTTCCTGTTTTGCCCAGCCTGGAGAAGGGTAGCCGATGCCCCACAGAAGCTAGATTGGCTGGAGGGTGGCAAGCAGCTGTGCCCTCCTAAGGGCTTTCCTACCCAGCAGCGACTCCTCTCAAGTCTAAAAATCTCATTCTCAGTTGTCAAGGTCTTTGTTTTCCAGGCCGTAAGACAATTTCCTACCACTTCAAAGATGGCATCCTCAGCTGGGAATGGTGGCATATGCCTTTAAAACAACATTCAGACTGCAGAGGCAGGCAGATCTCTGTGAAACACATAGCAAATTCCAGACCAGTTGGAACTACAAAGAGACCCTGTCTCAAAAAGACACACACACACACACACACACACAAAATGGCTTTCTTCAGAACAAGGTCACAGCATAGACCACATTCCGAGCCTTCTAGCTTGAAGATCTAGGCTGTTTCTTTATCTCTGGTACTTAGAATAGCTCCTATCAGGGGCCAGGCCCAGTCAATTTATCCAGCAAGTACCTGCAGGGCCAGGACTATACACCTAGAGTTGTACAAAGTCCTTGGGATTCAAGGCAGATCATCTTTAACCTCAGGGAGTTTGCATAGCTGGGGGGAGACAACCCCAATCCCATATATACACACCTGGAAATGTGCGTATATGTGTCAGAAGCTGTTGTTGTTGGGTGTGATGGGGTCAGTTAGGGCTCTTTACATGACTGCATGAAACCAGCTTTTCCTAGGTAGCAGGAGAGGGACAGCCATATCTTTTCTTCATTTACAAAGGTAATAGTGCCCCATGGGCGTTTCAAAAAAGTAGTCTGTGTGGGGGGGTGTGTATTTGTGTGAGCACGTCCAAGCTATGGCACACGTGTGGAGGTCAGAGGACAGCCGAGGGTATCGATTCTCCCCTTCTACCATTTGGGTCCAGAGGACTGAACTCAGATCCTCAGGTCTGTCAGCAGGCACCTTTGCCCACTGAGCTTCCTTACCAGCATGCACAGGCTTTTTAGAACAAGTTCCCTTATTGAGGAAATCTAAGCAGTAAGCTTTATCTCTGGTCACACCCTCCCCTACCCCTTGTTTGTGGTCCCGTGGCATCTGTCAGCTCTGCTCTCTTCCTGATTCGCTTTTACTGCCCCTTCATTTTGTCTGGATGGCAAAATTCCACTGATCTATGAAGGCCCAGCTCAGACTCTGACCCCTCTGTGAGCAGTTGACCTTTCCCTCCCAGCGATTCATTAGCTTTTGTGGTCAAGGGAACTTGTGGATAACACACACTGAGGTCATTTTCTTTAATCTCAGCTGCTCTTCTGGAGGACAGAGACTTTGGTCTATTGCTGAATCCCCCAGTGCCAAGCACACGGGTATGCCCTTCATAGACACTCAGAATATACTGGAAGGATGAATGTCTGGGCTGAGGACAGACCCAGCACTCCTTCAGAAGGGAGGTTGCAGCCTAGAGGAGGCCCAGGGAGGATCTCCTTCAATGTAAGTAGAAAACAAGCAGAAAGTAGCTACCACAAGTGAACTCAAAATACTATGTGTAGGCAGAAGTCACCTGAGGTAGAAGATGTTGCCTCGGGGTGATTAGCACTGGCAGGGCAGAGCAGGCACAGGACTCCTGCACATGGGGCTATGTATCCAGGGGACTATGTGTCCAGGGCTGTCCCTCCTCCCTGTAAAGACAGAATGTTTCAGAGAGGAATGCTTACAGTGGAGTGGGGAAGTGAATGTGGAAAGAAATGATTGAGATGGGATGGGGAGGGCTAACAACACTAGGAAGCACTAGAGATGTCAGAGGGTGGCCACTCTGCTGTGCAGGTGACAACAGCAGAATAGGATCTACTCGTTCCATTCCTTAAAACAAAATTTTTGTATATTTTTATATATTCTATATATTGTGACTATGCATAGTGGAGAGCATCCATGTGTAGGTCAGAGAACAACTTGGAGGCATTAGTTCTCACCTTCTACCAACTTAGGTCATCTAACCAGCCCCACTAGCCCCTCTGAAGGATTTCACAAATCCTTCAGAACATCCACTGTTGCACTCCATTCTGAAGACAAAGTTAAACAGACTCTGAGTTTATCTCCAAGGGCCAGCACAGTCCTCAGGGAGGTCTAGATAAGTAACTTGTGGGAGTTAACTAGAGGGGAGATTTGCAAGTCAAAAAGGAAGTTCTGGAAGTTTTCTGCTGTTTAGGTTGTCTTAGCTTAGTCTTAAAGTCATTCTTTCATTCCAGGAGGCAGAAAAGAAGGGTGTGGACAGTGCCAGTAGAAAGAGCAAAGAGAGCAGGAGCCCAACAGAGAACCGCAGGGCGTGACTGGGCAGGGCAGGGGCTGCCAGGCTGAAGTCAAGGCTACGTGTTGGTGGGCTGTGACAGAAGAGGCAGGCAGGGATGTGGGAGCTCTGAAGGATTTCAAGTACAACAATGGCATGGCCCAGGGTGATGTTTTAATGAAGGATGGATGGGGGATTAGGGGTTACCAGGGAAGGTGAACCCAGCAGCTGAGGGACCGTTAAAGCCACTCAAGCAGGGACACACACATTAGGAATAAAATGAATGAGTGAATGCATGCAGGAGCTCCCAGTGAAGAGCAGAATTGGCCTGACAACAGCAGTCAATAGGAACCGGGGAATGCCCACTTCGCTGTGACTACATGTACCCTGAGGGAACCATTCTGGGAATGGTTCAGTCCCAGGTTGAACCTTCTTCTCAGACAGGAAGGGAAGCCAGGCATGGTGTGTGTGCCTATAATGCCAACACTGGGGGAAGCTGAGGCAGGAGAATGGAGAGCTTGAAGCCAGGCTGGACTATCTAGCAAGACCTAGTCTCAGAAAACCAAAAATTAAATAAATACCGGAAGGGGGAAACATAGAGGAAGAGACCAAAGGGCCAGGTGTCATGGGTCCTTGGCTAAGTGATGGCTCTGTAACTTTGAACAGTTGTCTGTCCTACTGAAGTGACCCTCCTCCCCTACCCTGCCCAGCCCCATGGGGAGTGTTGTGAGAACAAAACGAGATAACCTGTGTCAGCACCTGCAGAGATATAGGCTAGTTTAGGCTGCTGCACATTAAAAGATAAAAACCAACTCTGGGAAGGGCCAGAAAGGGGCACTGAGGTCATGATAAGGTGAGAGAGTTTTCTTTATAGAGACACAAAGAGAATGTTAAACCTATTCGGCCCGGAAAGAACAGAAAGACTTCGCTACTGCAGCGGAGCTTTACTGCTCAGGCTCCCCGCAGTTCAGCCTGCCTGGGTTCAAATCCTGCAGCTTATGCACACATGGCCTTGGGTGAGCTATTTAGCCTGTAAGCCTGAGTTTCCTCAGTTGTGTAACGTGAATGGCAACAATGAGCTGGCTGTGTGTGCAGATTAACTGGTATAATAGGGACCTAATTGTTGTGAGGATTACATGACTCAAAGCAGGAAAGGCACACGGAGCAGTGTGTGACAGTGGAGAAACACTTAGCGATCAGCTGTGAAATCATTACTGTGCGCTTACTCCCCTGATCCTGCAAAACTGGGGCAAGGATATCTGCTGAAGGCTTTAAGAAATACAGAGGCCAGGCATGGTGCTGCAGGCCTTTAATCCCAGCAGGATTAAAGGAGGCAGAGGCAGGTGGATGTCTGTGAGATTGAGACCAGCCTGCTCTTCTATGTAGCATCGAGTTACAGGTAAGAAAGAAAGAAGAAAGGAAAGGGGTAGACGAGGGGAAGGAAAAGAAAGGAAAAATGGTAGTGTGGCCTCACAGTGATTCAGGGATTCCAAACTGATGAAATCCTACATCCTGAAAAATCAACGTGAACACCTCCAGCCCTGACACCAGTGGTAGGCTGGTGTTGAGTAACATCTGTCCCCTTTCTTTCATTGCTTTAACTTTTCATTGTAGACAATGCACAACATTCACAGAAGGAGAGAGAATTGAGTTCTGAGTCCCACAGACCCTCACGAAGTTAGGATAATGGTCAACATTAGGATAATGGTCAACATATGGCCCACCGTAGCTGGACAGCCACTGACTCAGCTCTGTGTAGCCCCATTCTCTCCCTGTTCTTCCCTGTGAAAGTGGAGACCAGCCCGCTAAGTATCATTTAATCTTAGTTTAGTTTCCTCTCTTGGCTAATGATTTAAGTCTATGCAACTTATCATAGATCATTGCTTGGCATTTTTATCTTCTCCTTGGGTCTTCTCTATTTCCATTTTCTTCCCATGGTTGATTTTGAACCAAGAACAAGAAACTAGAGCCTGTCAAAGTACATCTTCATGGCTGACAGACTGGGGAGACAGCTATACTTCTCTTGGTCCCAGAGCGATTCCTGCAATGTGTGCACCCTAGGCTGCACATGACAGTCTGGCTTTTGTCACAGAGGAAGAACCTTCTGCTGACACATCAGAAGTACTCAGGTTGGATCCCTTGTGGCTTTCATTGTCATCAGAGCCCCTCCCCCAGGGAAGCAGCTGAAGGATGCACTGCGCGCCTCTAGTTGGTCTCTAATTTGTGAGGTTGGCAGTCTGGAAGGCAGTCGCTGCAAATGATACTAATCTAGCTGAATCCCAGAATGGAGCTGCTTCCGTGAATGTCGTAATTACGTGTAGCAGATAATTGTTGCCATATGCAAAGCACTTTGTATATTGGCAACACTTGCCTAAAGCCTCGAAAGATAATCACAATGATTTGCATTGTGTTTTGCATCAGCTTCTACAACATTAACAGAGGATGTTCGCTAGGTGCCCACAGGTGCAGAGTAAGTAAAACCTCCAGACAACACTGTGTAGTATTACATCCTGTTAGTTATCCAACAAGGAACCAGGGTTTAACTATAGCTAATAAACTGCCCGAGGCTCACCAGAGTGAGCAGTAGAACAGTATTCAAACTCAACTCCCTGAGTATGACCACTTCACCCCACTAATGAGAGTCGAAGTAATCATCATACCATGTTTTTTAGGGGACTAGAGGTGGGATAGGGCCTCACTGTGTAGCTCAGGTTGTATTATTCCACTTTAAACAGTGAACGCTCAACGTTCCCCAGAAGTTGCTCCCTAAATCTCAGTGGTAAATATCAGAATCATGGCTCAAAGTTGACTTTCAGGCCTCCTAGTCAGTATGCTTATTAATAACCTAGGCGAAGGGTTAAGTCTACCCATCCTTCTGCAGCAGCAAGCTGAGGAAGAGTTCTTTCCCTGGGGAAACTGAGAGCCCAGGCTCTGCTGAATCCCACTGGTGATTGCTAGAATGTTCATTCTGTGGAGAACCTTGAGACTCACCTAGCAGGCCAGTGTTCTAGAGGACATCCTTCATTGCTTTTGTTTTCAGATTCTAGTTCAAATTCTTCCTCTGCTGAATATATACACCCATGCTCCATTGGTAAGTCTCACATGCTCACCCCTCTTGCAGCCTCTTAGGAAAGTGGGAGAAATAGCTTAGAGATCTTACTTTCATTTCTTTTGCTGTGATAAAATGCCCTGACAAAAGTATCTTTAAAGGACAAAGGGTTTATTTGATTTAGAATTCCAGATTGCAGTCATTGTGGAGAAGTCAAGGCAGGAACTTAAAATAGCTCATCGCATCATTCACAGTCAAGAGCACAGAGAAAAGCATGTGTGTGTACTCAGTGCTTAGCTAGCTTTCTCTACTCCTACACAGTCCGGGGCCCCACATATGGGACCCACTTTCATGCTGGTTTTCCCGCATCACTTAAAGTAATCCAGACAGTCCTCCATAGACAAGTCCATGGGCCAACCTGATCTAGGCAATTCTGCATTGAAACTCTCTTCCCAGGTGATTCTAGGTTGTGTTGAGTTGACAATGAGAACTTATCACAAGGGAAAGGAACAGAAACTGGTTTTACATGATTGTCACTAAGGAAGGTACATGAGCACTGACAATTTGTGATGACTGTGGTAGATTTGAATGACTATCAGTGTTTGTCTGGTGAACACCTGGAGACAGGGGATCTGTGTGAGAAGCCTGGGTTTGCAGTCACATTGTTCACCATGCTCCTGGGCCTCTCCCTATTCTGGAAAGTGTGTCCTTAGGGTTTAGCCAAGAGCAAAGAGCTTTTAAGTTATGCCTGGCAGCATTCATCCCACATAATCCCAGATGATACTGTGTCTCTTCATAGGTGAGGCAGCTGGGTCCCCCAAAACACAAAACCCCAACTCTCTTGCCCTGAGGAAGATCTCTCCAGTCTTCCAGGAAGTGGCCTGGAATGAGCTTTGCAGTCCTGGGAGCTAAGAAGCGATGAGATGTGCCCTCACTAAGAAGCAGTAAGCTCTGCCTATGTCAGGCTCCTTCCAGTCAGACCCGCTGTGGCTGATCTGGGAGATGCTGACAGCCTAACTATGCTCAGCTTCAGGGCCACCACCAACCCGCCCCCCTCCCCAAGCTCCAGCCTGTCCTCTAATTAGGTGTTTTGGTTAGTAATTTGTTTATACTCTGCCAAAGCTGTCCGACTAACTGAGGCCTCATGTATGCAGTGCTGCATGGCTGTAGCCCAGCTCTTCTGGAAGATGGTGTTCATTATGAAGAAGATGGGTGGAGCCCACAAACCCAGGGCCTCTGCAGAGGCTTGGGAGTCTGGTCTCATCTTCCCAAATGATCAAAGCTGGTCACGGTGCTCTCCACTTCTGTGGAATGCCGTTTTTAAGTCATTGGACTCTACCTTACACCCACCATTGTTGTACCCATCTTAGACTCATCACCATCTCCAGTGAAAAAAATCCCTTAGATGAATGATGGGATTATAGAAGGCTTTATTTTCCCCCCTTTGGTATTGTGGATAGAGCCTGGGTCCCCATGGAAGACAAGCACTCTCCCACCCAATCTAGCCATGGAGGTTTGATCCAGGGTGAGAACAATTACCACAATCAAAAGGTATCAGATCTCAAAATTACAGCCTAAAATAACTGAAACACTACGGTCCCTAGTTTGTGCTGGAATTATATCACATATAATATAAAAA
The DNA here is from genome assembly GCF_000622305.1 of Nannospalax galili. Classification (NCBI taxonomy): domain Eukaryota; kingdom Metazoa; phylum Chordata; class Mammalia; order Rodentia; family Spalacidae; genus Nannospalax; species Nannospalax galili. The sequence continues at coordinate 4,334,086 of NW_008360328.1, forward strand.
ATAAATAAATCATTATAACTTAATGAATACAGATACTTGAAATATTGATACTAAAACAGACTCCATTGAAGCAAACTTTAGTCTATCTGAAAAAACTACCTTTCCAAACCTAATTTTCTTTCTGATGTACCTTACCCCCCATTTGTCTAGTCAACCTACAAAGCCAGTCACTCTGCCCCATCCCTAGATACCTACAACTTACTGTTTTCTGTTGCTATAACAAAATATTGGAGACTAGGTAACTTGTAAATAATACTGGTTTTGTTTAACTCATAATTCTGAAGGTCAGGCAGTCCTGGAGCATGCAGCCAGTATCTGCCCAATGCTTGATGAAGTCTTCCTGCTGCATCATAACATGATGGGGCACACCCCACAGAGCCAGTGTGCTACCGCAGGCCCCTCTTTCCCTTCCTATAAAGCCAAAGATACCATTATGGAACCCCCACCCATACAACCTCACCTAATCCTAATTGTTTCTCAAAGAACCTACCTCCAAATACTACCAACATAAGAATTTAAAGATTAAATTTCCAACACACAAACTTCTGCAGATAGATTCAAACCATAGCAGATACCAATTCCTCTCTTGAGTGTTGGCCAATGTTGTTAAGGAGATAAGTCACACAAAGCAATCAGAGGACAACCCAGATGGGAGAGCATATTGTGATATGCAAACAAAGTGGTTTAAGAATGCCAGGGTGCTAGCAGGCCAAAGTTACAGACATGGTGAACTCATGGAAAGAGGTGAAATCCAGGAATGGCATGGATTGGGCAGGAGTTCCTATGTAACAGGAGAAGGCTTCCTTCAGTCAAGTCCTACCTGATCATAGGAGCTTCTTAATCAAATGGGGCATAGAATCAAGCCAAATATCAGAAGGAGGTTCATCTTGGTCTTTGAAGCAATAGGGAACCAGTTTAGTCTTTAGGCTTAGGGACATGATAATTGTGATTGATGTAGCAGGATTATTCCCTTGGAGGTATGTGAGACAGAGTGAAGTGATGATCCCAAGTCAGGGAGAGTGGGCCAGCCAGATGGCTCAGTGAATAAATGCTTGCTGCCAAGCCTGACAACCTGACTTTGATCCCCTCAGGATCCACATAGTAGAAGGAGACCACAGATTCCCAAGGCAGGGAGGGCGGTGGGAGGAGGCAGCAAAGTTCTCCAGGACTATGGCAGTCCAGACTCAGGAGCAACTGAAGTTTCAACAAGGTCAGTGCTTCAACAATTCTTCTACTCTTCGGGGTTCCCAAAGTGCTTTCTGTTAGATTACCTCATGCAACTCATACCAGCAACCCCTTTAGGGTAGAATCATTCCATTTTATAGATGAATGGTCTGGCTTAATTCCCCCCACACACAGGTTGAGCTTCTGATTGGACCTTGGTCTTCCAGCTGGTTCTGAGACTGCCCTTTCCCAATTCTCTCTCCTTTCCCATACATTTGAGTGCCTTGTCTTTTTTTTTAATTTTCATATCCCTTTCAGCTTGTAGCCTTAGAAAGTATCAACAGGTGCTCAAAAACTCTGAGAATGATATGAGAGGGGGATACCTGGATTTCTTAGAGGAAGCTTGCTGTGTAATATTGAATTCTTAATACAATTGCAGGCACTAGCGTATTCTCTGCTCCATCTCATCTTCCCAGCCAGAAATTCCATAAATGTGTTCAACAAAATGTAGTTTCAATTGTCTGCCAGGTACCACACTAGATAGGTGATGAGATGATTAATATGGATTGCCAATTTAACAAAATCTAGAATGACCTAGAGGACAAATTTCTAGGCATGTCTATGAGGATTTTTCTAGATTAAGACTGAGTTAATTGAGCTGAGAAGACCTAGCCTAAATGTGGGTAGCACCATTCCATGGGGTGGGGCCCTAGACTGCATAAAGAGGAGAAAGCAAGCTGAATACCAGCATCTCTCCGATGTTCATCTCTCTCTGTTCCTGACTGTGGAAGCAATGTGGCCAGCTGCCTCACACTCCTGGACTAGTTGTACCTTGGAGGTGCTACCCAAAATAAACCTTCCTTGCCTGCAGGAGGCTCCATTCTTGTGCGGCTTCCTATGATGGGACTGTCCCAAGTCTGTTCTGTCCAGTGTGGCACCTGAAATGTGGCTTGTCAGAAGAGGAACTGAACTTTTAGTTCCATTTAGCTGATAGTCAGTGACTAGCATATTGGCTGACAGGGTTCTCATGGAACGCTTTTGCAGATAATCAGTGGGGAAACACTAAAAGCTACCTTCAGCCGGAAATGCGCTTTTTCCTGGAAATGACAGAGGCGACTCTTCTAGCTTATCACAGGCACCCAGAAATGGAGATGTGCCTTCCCTCCTTTTCTTCAGGAAATGGCCTTCCTGACAGCTAAAACCAGCACCTCATTTTCCCAAAGAATTGCTCTCTTTGGGTCTTCTCTGTGGTCTTAACTACGGAACACAAAACAGTACAGTTGGCCCTCTTCGTCCCTTGGTCCCTTATCCACAGATTCAGTCAATCACAGATCAAAAATATTAAAAATGCTCTGTGTCTAAACAGAACATGCACAAGTGTTTTCTTGGCCATATTCCCTACAGAATACAGTAGAGCAGTTAGATACTTTTATAGGTATTTTAGGGATGATGTAAAGTATTTGGGAGGATGTGCATGTGTTTTTATGCCGTTCTCTGTAACAGACTTGAGCATCTATAGATCTGTAGATCTGGTGCTCGAACCAGTCGTTTGAGGATACCAAAGAACTGTTGTATTTGGGGGAACCCAATCTGGGTTGTGTTTTGGAGAGCAACTAAAAGGGTCAGACCATGCATGTGCAGCTTGGAGAGAGAATATATGGTCCCTCCTATTGTGAAGGAGCAAGGTAAGGCTTGAGGCTGCATGCATAGAGAGGGTGCCAGAGAGTGGGATGGCTGCTTTGTCTAGCACTCTAGCCCATAACTCCTGCTTTGGTATCTGGCTTGCCTTTCCACTGAGGATTCTTCATGCCCACTCCTTCCTTGTAGGCCATTTGTTGTGATCGGCCCACATGTCTGTTTTATCCACTCATTTCAATTCAAGGTTAAGGAAACCACAGTCCTGCTTCCTCCCTTGTGGGTAGGAGAAGAGAATCCACAGCACAGAGAAACACACAAGCTATTAGAATTTGAAGGGTCCTGAGATCTCTGTGAGGCTGCATTTCTTAAAGCCTCTGGAATGATGTTGCTGGTCCTAGAACCCTGGCTGCACAACCCTTCCACGGGAAAACTGACAAAACCTACAAGAGTCTTTGTCTTATAACACATCGGGCCTTGAGTCCCCTTGGCCTTGAAGACACCATTTTCTACCTTCCGGCCTCAATTCCCTGCTCTGTGCAATGGAGAACATAGCTTATATAATTCAACCCATTCTGCAGCTATGCAGATGTCACCAGAGCCACAACTCTCAAGCATGTTCAGTGAAAGTTAATGCCTGCTGTCACTCTTGAACTGCATGCTGTATGAATTGCTGTTGTGAATTCTTGCTTCATTACGAAGACTCCTGAGCTTCTCTCCTCCCTCAGCTCCTTCATTTTCCTCCTTGTCCAAAGAACAAGACTCTAGTAACCCAGGGAGCAGTTAGACTTTGGCTTATCACCTGTTGTGGGAAGGACCTAAATACTGGAAGACTTGTAAAGAAACAGTGAAGATGAAGTTATTAACCTGGGAGGGGAGGGAGCAATGTGTGGCACTTTAAATGCTGATCTGGACCGAGGAGTGTCGGCATGAGTGAAAGCTGTGCTGCTGACACAAGCATGCCCGCTGCTTTTGCTTGGCACCACAGAGGTCCTGTCCTTCAGCTGTTTATCTCTCCCTCCCACTCTTCCAGGGATCAGCCAAGGAGGAAGTGAGGCAGGGGAAGTGACTGATTAGGATCCTCCTCTAACTGGGGGCAGAAGTGTATTTTGTCAACTCGGCCTCAAGGTCCTATTATTGTAAGCCTGGGTTTGTATTTAGAAAAGAAAGATAAGAGTGACAACAAACCAGAAACGCCCTCCTAAAGATGTCATGGCTAAAGACAGACTCCCAGGACATGGGATCCTCTGCCTTGCTTCTAGTAGTGATGGGCTAATGTGATTCTGTGTTTCCTGGGGCTTGGCGCTCAGTATAGCATCTAATATTCAAATACTGCACGGTCCTGCTCTGTTTTCTCACAAAGGACACTGGATGCAAGCATTCTGGGGGAATTCAAGAACTGGTTAAGGAAGAAGGTCAGTTAATTAGGACAGAAGGGATTAAGGCCCATGTAAGCATTATGTATTACCACATGTTGGCCTGACAGGAATTAAGACTGACCACATTCGGGGGCTGCATTTGAATGTAGCAATAAGAATAAACTGTGTGGAAGCTTCTTGAGAGTTTCTGACCTTGAGGTGTATATGCAGCCTCCTAGAGCTAAGTCAGGTCCCTCCATACTTCAGAATCCTGAGACCTGTAATGAGAGCCAGAGGTTGGTTCAACATCGACATGTGTAAGCTGCCTGTCTCTCTAAGCCTGTGTCCTTATCTTTAAAAGGTGCCTTTAGACAAACATAGAGTTGTATGCCTCTAATCCTAGCATTCAGAGGCAGGAGGATTGCTTTTTTGAAGTCAGATTGGGCTACATAGTAAGGCCCTGTCTAAGTAAACAAATGAGTAAACTTTATATATATATATAAAATGATCAAATGATTCTGTCATTTATTTTTAATTTCTTTTTAAAATTTCACTTATGTATTTTGTTTGTGTACATGCCACAGTGTATGTGTGGAGGTCAATTTCTAGGAGTCAGTTCTCTCCTCCTACCAAGTTGGTTTCAGGAATCAAACTCAGGTCAGTCAGGAATGGCAGCAAATGCCTTTATTGCCTGAGCCAACTGGCAGGCCTTATTTATTTATTTATTTTATTTATTTATTTATTTATTTATTTATTTATTTATTTCCTCAAAGCCCTGTCAGGAACATCAAATGCAATATTGTGCCATGAGCAGAAGTCCCCAGCTCAGCGTCAGACACAGCCCTGCTCTTCTTTCTGTCTTTCTCTGAGCCATTCGGGGATAGTGGAAGAGGAAAGGACTTCCCTGGGCTTTAGGACCATGTTTTAATAGCCTTCTAGAAGCCTCTGAGCTTCTGTGTGCTGTGGTTCTCTTTTCCTTCCACCCCCTCCAAGGGGTGTTTCCTCAATCATCTGAGACTGCCTTACTCTCTTCAGTGTCTTGATGTCCACTCCAGCCTCTCTCCTCACATTTTAGATGGTTCTAGCTGCTGTCAGAGGCTGTGGTGCCCCACTGTGGAGGGCTACGGTAGGGCCTAGAGAGTTGGAGGAAGTCAGAAGAGGAAGTTGGACAGTCCCTTCCTATCCAGCTATAACGTGTCTGGTTATAGTACAGGGCTGAAGACAAACCATGGGGTCCTTTCTCGCTGCCTTTGCCAAGGGTCCACAGAGCCTTCTAGCAAATTAGTACTTGCATGGGAGCTCAAGAGGTTGACTAGGTCAAAAGGAAACCAAGCAGCACAGTTCAGGCTGAAAAGACAGCAACAGCATCAATGTGCAAAGAGCGATTTGGGGAGTTAGAGACCTGGCTTCCTAGCTTATCACATCACTTACCTCTGTGGGTCTTGGTTCCTCATCTGAAACAGGACAGGACTGAGGCCTCAAGTTTTATGAGTGTTCTAAATTTCTTGTCTTTCTTCTTCTCCTTTTCCTTCTCCTCCTTCTCCTTCTTTTGAGACAGTGTTCATCTTGTAGCACAGGCTGGCCTGAAACTTGAAATGTAGTTCAAGTTGGTCTCAAACTTGTGATTCTCCTCCAGAGTACTAGGCTTACAGGTGTACCACCATGGTTGGCCTAAATATAATATCTCAATACATATACACTATTATTGAATTCTCAAATAAGAACCAAGGTATCTTTGACTACACACACACACACACACACACACACAAATACACACACATACACATTCTGGGTGCTGTTTGCTCTAGCAGGCCTTTGTGGATGCTGTGTACTGAATATTTCCCTTTGGAAAGTGATTGGGATCTAAGAGCCCAGCCTTCGTGAATGGACTCAGTAACCTATGAAAGAAACTCCAGTGTTAGGGGTGCAGTTCAGTGATAGGGAGCTGGCCTAGCATGTATGAGGTCATAGAATTGATGATCTCTGTGCTACACTTAGGCAGAAAAAGACAATGTACTCCTTCACTCCCTCCCCACCAACTTGGAAGAGAGCCCATACCAGATCCCGGCCAGGCTGGCCCCCAATCTTAGATTCCCAGACTCTAGAGCTGAGAAACATAAATTTCTGTTCTTTATCAGCCACTATATCAGCCACTATAGTCCACAGCACATAGTGAACTAAGCCTGAACTAAGACAGTACCTATCTGTTAAATCTAATAACCAAGGTAATGTGATGCTAGACAATCAGACTGTATGCTTGCTATCCATATGTAAAAATCAAATAACTTTCTAGTCCCTGTTTTTTGCACAACTGAAGCATTCAGAGAGGCAGACTTGTGAAGTGCAAGGGCTCTTGGCTCTCAGAAGCCCAGTAGGAAAGTAGGACCTCTTTGGAAAACTCAGCTTCATTGCACAAGGTTTCTTTAGGGACCCCCAGTCTGCAGAAGGCGTTGTTATGTTTACTGCACCCCAGAGCTTGAGGTTCCTGAGTCTCTAAGCTCTGGGAGCTGGGGCTCAGACAGGACTTGGCAAGGGAGGTATGTCCTTAGGCCAAGCAGGCAAATGGCTATCCAGAGAGTCTAGGGCCCTTCTCACTTCCTGGCATGTTTGACAAGGCCCCACTTATAACTATTAAGTACTCCTGCAAAGGGGGAGGCAGTAGATCATTTTAGGAACCTGAACCCGCCTCCCTTAGCAGCTTAGCAGTGTTAGAACAGGCTGGAGTAGAACTTCCTAGGATTTTGGATACAAAATGAACTTCCCAAGCACTTGCAGAGAGCTATTTTGCCAAAGGATTCTGTGCAGGAATCCCAAAGTAGGCCTAACCCTAGTCACAGAAAGCAGGGAGGACAGTCAACGGTGAATGTTGGGGGTCTAGGACTCTACAACATGGGCTCTGAGCTTGAACCTCCTGTCCACGTTCCAGAATACCATGACAAACAGCTGTCATCTAGTTTGCAGAAGCAGAGACTGAGCCTGGAGAGGGTGGGTCTATCTGGTTGAAAAGCCTATGTCTTAGCCACTGTTCCTTCCTTTTGAGGCCCCAACCTGGAAGGGCCTACATTAAGTTTTAACTGTGATAGGTGTGAGATGGGAGTACATTCTTGATGAGAGTATCAAAGCAGAAGTTTCCAGTGGTTCTAGAACTATCTCCTGTATAAAACACCTCATTTACCCTTAAGCTTATGCTAGCCAAGGATCAATCAGGGCTCTTTCCCTGCCTATTTCTCCATATGAAAGGCTATTTCTATTACTCAGCACTGGAAACTCAGCAGCTTCGAACACAACCACTTGTTCTTTCACAGTCCAAGACTGCTCAGCTGGAATCCCTGTGTTTCACAAGGTCTCAGTCACCTGACACAGACAGGCTGTGTTCTCACCTGGAACTCTGAGTAGGCGCCTCTTCCAAGCTGCTCAGGCTGTTGGCAAAGTTCACTTCCCTTTGCATGGGAGACTGAGGAAGGAGCCCCAGCTTCTTGGCAGATGTTGGCTAGAAGCCACTTGCAAGTCCTGGTGGCCACCTAGAGCCTGCCATGTGCTTCTCACCATAGGCATTTCCCAGCATGTTGCTCTGGATCCAGCAAGAAAGCGAGTTGCTTAGAGTTTTCCATGTGGATGCTAGTGGAATCACAGAAGAGGCATCCTGTCCCCGCTGCCACATTCTGTTAGAAGTGAGTCAGCCTCACCTACACGCCAACAGATGGGATTACACAAAGGAGTGAACATGAGAAGGCAGGATTGTAAGGTGTCACTTAGGGTGTTTGCCACACTGGATAGGAATACCTTTAACATCTTGATGGAGATAACACTTTTTTAACTTTATCACCTACTGTGTGCCAGATACTGTGCCAGCTGTTAAAGCTACAAAGAAAAATTAGAAATGGCCTCTGTTTCAAATGGTTCACAGTAAGTGTAGAAAAAAGGTCATTTTAATGTCACTGGGAAGGTGAATATAGAGGTTATGAGTGCCCAGAGCAGTCAGGATAGTTTCCTGGAGAAAATGAGTCCCCAGTGGAATGTTCTAGCATAGGCAGGAACTAGCCAGGTAAACAAAGATAGAGCTCCTTACAGTAGGAGAAGGTGCCCATGAGGCAAGAACTGAGGAGCAGAATGTTTGAGGGTTAGCTGAGGAAGCAGGAGGGCAGGAGGCCAGGAGGCGGGCTCCGTGTGCTGTGGTACGGAGTTCCTACAAGATGCTGGAGATGCAAGTCTTTAGCATAAGGGGAGTTGCTTTATGTTGAATCCTTGGTGGCAGCAGGGGGCTAACCCTGCTGGTCTGCAACACTCACTGCTGGTTTTGCCCCTCACATCCCACATGGAACTCTATTAGCCATAAGTCTTCCAGACCCCAAGGTTCTCTTGCTGTTTTGCTACCTGGGTTAAATTCTCTATGGATGTCTCTTGTGCCCATCAGATGGGATCTGGCTGTGCTCTGGCACTTTTTCTGGTAAAACCAGACTGGTAATTTGTTGTGAAAGAGTCTTACGTCTTCTGCAGAATGTTGTTTGGCGGCACTGAGGTGACAGTGGATGCCTCCTCTGCAGAGATGTCACCTAAGGTCCAAGATATCTCATGATAGAAACCCATCCTCCTGGTGGAAAACCCTCAGGTCCTCCAAACCCAGACTTGTTCACGTACTATTGAAATTGGTGTTGACCATTCAGTGACAAGATAGGTCTAGCATGGGTTGCTAACAATATTGGACTGGTCCTAGACCTTTCATTGTGTTCTAGATCTTTTTAAAAGAAATTATGTGTGTGTGTGTGTATGTGTGTGTGTGTTCATATGTGTGTGCAGGTGCATGTATATACATGCATGTGTGTGGAGACCAGAGAACAACCTCTAATGTCAACCTCAGAAATGGGCTGTTTACCACCTTTGAGACAGGGTCTTTCATTAGTTCACCAACTGGACTAGATTAACTGGTCAGAGAGCCCCAGGAATTCACCTTACCATTGCTGGGATTTCAAGCAGATACCACCACACCCTGTTCCTTTAGGTGAGTTCTGACTGAACTCACATCCTCATGCTTGCAAGGCGAGTACTTCACAAACTGAGCTCTTGGTCACCTGTACTTTTCAGCGTACATAAAATGGAGGTGGTAATACCCATCCCACCAAATTGGCTTAAGAATTAGTTGAGGTGATGGAAGACGGGTGATGGCTGCTAGAGAAAGGGGAGTCATGGTCACTAGTAGGTTTCCCATGTTCCAGTGGATGGCCCCCACACCCATGTACATGCAAGCAGCACTAATCAGACTCAGTGGGTTATCAGAAAAGAAGACGTGGGGCTGGAGAGATGGTTCAGTGCTTTAGATCACTGGCTATTCTTGCAGAGGACTTGGGCTCGGTTCCCAGCACCCACAGGGCAGCGAACAATTGTCTGTAGCTTCAGTTCCAGGGGCTCTGATGCCCTCTTCTGATCTCCACGGCCATTGCATAAACAGTTACACACATGCAGGCAATACATTCATACACATACTGTCTGTAGCTTCAGTTCCAGGGGCTCTGATGCCCTCTTCTGATCTCCATGGCCATTGCATAAACAGTTACACACATGCAGGCAATACATTCATACACATAAAATAAAAATAACAAATAAATTAAAAAGAAGACATAAGGTTGACAAGGGAGTAGAATGGGAGAATTGAGTTATATGTGATCAAGACAGATTATGTACATGTATGAAATTGTCAAAGAATAAATAAAATATTCTAAAGAAAGAAACAGACCAAAACAGTGATGTGAGGTGATACCTGTAGAATATACAGTGCATAATAGGTACTCCATTAATGTTAACCCTCCCCTTTCCAATACCTGTCTGTTGAAGGGTGGTCTCCTCAAAGGCAGGAGCCATGTTTCCCTGTCTATTTATTCACATCCATTAGCATAGCATGTGGCAAGAGTCTGACTCAATATATGCTTATCAAAAGGTGTTCAACTGGATGAATGAATGGGTGAATGAATGACCAAGGAGTGATGGACTGATAAAACAATGTCCTTCTGTCCTATAGACAGTCCCACATAGATCATCACTCCACTTCAGCTGGTCGTAGCCTATCATCTGCCCTGATTCTTGGAGGATTTGGGGTCTAGTGACTACAGTGCCACCACCTCCTCTTTTCAGCTCTATGACCCAGCCAAGTTACACCATCTCCCCAACCTCTCTTTCTACCTGTTCAGTGAAGAAACACCAGTCCCTGCCCTCAAAGGACTGGGGAGGAGTTGAATGAGACTGTTGACATGTGAAATGCTCAGTACAGAACCTGGGTCCTCAGAGCCTTGTAACTTGACTCTAGATGACTAATCCAGAGGAGTTCTCTCGAGGAAAGACGACAAGGGCTCCGTCTAGTCTGTGTGCTTCTCTGACCCACCACGACTGTGAGTCACGCAGCTCTGGGAAACCATTTCAGGACTAAACCTATCCTTGTTGAAGTATTTTTAGCTCATTCTAGTGGCTTAGAGAATGAGAGGGTTGGGATGGGAAGAGAGGCGAAATTAGTGTCTGTTGTCATCTGTAACCTGAAATGACTCCTGCTTTTCATTTGTTCTTCCTGGATCCATTACCCTCCCCCTTTGGTGGGGTAGGATGGGGGTGGGGGCTGCTTTCACTTCCACTTGACAGTTGCTTCAGTGGAGCTAAACTCAACCCCACCCTCCCACACTTTCACCCTGTGCTCCAGTGGCACCTCAGACCTCTGGATGAGAGAGAGCAGGTTCTAGTCTCTCCTCTGCACTGTGCTAATGAGTGATGCTGGGTATGTCTGTCACTACTCTGTAATCTCCTTTTGTACTTCTGTGAAGTTAAAATGGCCATGGGGCTCTTAGGGGCATCCTCAAAAGGATTATGTAAATGTCTTTAGTATACCCTTTAGTATACCCCATGTTCCCTGGCTCCATCCTCTCCTGGGGGCTTCTCTGATCCACCCCCAGAGCCATTTCCAGTTTTGGTACCCCACAGAACACTCCCAAGGCTGCCATCCCTCACAGGTACCTGGGGATGCTCTGTGGCTCGGCATTCACCTCCCACCCTCCCACAGCAACCTGTAGGGACACAATCTTTATTTTCAATGGACATTTGTTTGCTCCCATATCTGCCTGGCTGTCCTCTGCAAAACTGGCATGACTCTCAGACACTACTCCATGGTTCTACAGAACCTGGCACTTAAAAATAGAACCTCCTGGACTGAGAAAGAGTCAGAGACTGACACCTTAAACCTGACCTTAAACTCAGGGGCTAATTAAAGGACACCTACATCCTACTCTTTGAGACCTTTCCACAGAACAGTGCCGGAAAACCTACAGAAATAGTAAAGTCCTGAGAGAACAGAGTCATAAAGTAGGGATTATGGCTTCACTTATTGAGCACCTACCGTGGGTAGGGGACTGGGCTGAGTCCTAATATCTGTGATCTCCTTCTAGGGTCATGGTGCCTCTGGCTTGCTTCCTTATATAAGACAGTGGTAGTTTCTGAGCCAGTTTCTCAGGGGATAATGCTAGTCCAGCTTGTGTAATGTATTGAGCTTCAAAACCCATATCATTTCTCAAGGAAGGCATTCTGGTAAACAGAGATGGCACCCCTCTGCAAAGCAGAGAGTACAGCCCCCCTTCCCCAGGGAGAGATAGGAATGGGATCTGAGATGTATGCATGGTGTACACCTTCGGGGGAGAGGGGGGAGGTGCACATGCCCATATGTGTACCTGTGGAGGGCACAGGTTGATGTCTTGTGTCTTCCTTCCTCTGTCCCTTTCCCCTTATTTTCTGAGATGAGGTCTCTCACTGAACCCGAGGCTCATTATTCCCTAGGCTGGCTGGCCATCAAACTCTTGGGATCATCATGACTCTGCCTCCCAGTGCTGGAATTACAGGTGCTTACCACAATGTCAGGTCCTCATGTTTGTACAGCAGTCACTATACCCACTGAGCCAACTTCCTCGTCCCTTCTACACCTCTCTTTGGAGCTTTCCCTGGGCACAAACCCCCACTTTGGTGGCCTGGATGACTGAGGAAGTGAGTGAAAAGTGTTGCTGTCCTGTTGTCCTGCTCACAGCCTCTTAAGTCACTCCTCACTTTCCTCCTGGTCAAATCTAAATCCTGGTCCTGGTTCCCTACAGTCTGGGTCATCTATTCATCTCTCCAGGAGACTTCCTTTGTCACATCTGCTGTCGCCACTTGGTTCCCACCTCCTCTGCCCCTTTTCTTGTGCTGTTGCCTTATCTAGAAAGCTCTTCTCTCTTCCCCAATCTGTGACACTCTCAAGACCTTCCCAGAAGATCGTAGATGATCATAGCAGAGAAGGAATCTGGGTCTTCAAGTGCCCAATCTTGAAATGCATCTATTAGAATGGAGCTTACATTTATCCTTGGAAAACTGCAAGACTGATCTCACATGCATAGGCATGTGTGCAGGTGTTCTTTTTGTTCAGTGCCTAATATATGCTAGGCACTGTGTCAAGCTCTTCAAATGCATTATTTGGTATTAACCGGGATTCTTCCTGACAAGGTGGGTATAGTTACCATTTAAAAGATTGGGAAAATAAGGGGCTGGAGAGGTGGCTAAACAGTTATAAGCACTGACTGCTTTTGCAAAGGACCCGTGTCCAGGTCCTAGCACCTACATGTCAGCTAAAACCACCTGTAATTCTAGTTCCAGGGGATCTGACACCCTCTTCTGACCTCCACAGGCATTGTACACATGGGTGTACTTACAAACATGCAGGCAAAATACTCATAACCATAAGATAAAATTATTTTTTTAAAAAGAGAGATTGAAAAAATGAGTCACGCATGATAGCACAAGACTTTAGTCCTGGCAGAAGCAGAGGCTGGCAGGTCTCTATGAGTTGGAGGTCAGCCTGGTCTGTATAGCAAGTTCCAGGCCACTCAGGGCTATATGGTATGACCTTGCCTAAAATAAAAAGAAAGTAAGTGATTGGGAAGAGATTGGGAAAAAGAGTCTTGGGGGAGTTAACCGGCCCATAGTCTTGCAGTTAGGAAGAGTTTGGGTCCTAAGAATATGCTTCTTTTACACAGCAAACACGCCCACTTGTGCTTCTGTGCAAAAACCCCCACTGATCTTGGGGGGAGGAAAGGCATTGTCTGGAGAGACTTGTAACAGAGGCAAAGGGAAGTGTGTTTGTTATGTCACCACCCGTGGGCTAATGGCTGGTTTCCCAATTACAAACTGCTGCCTCCCTACAGCGGAGGCCAAGGCTCCTGCCTCTTTTTAGCAAGAATAAAACCAGGCCTCCCATCTGGGCTGCTGGGTCCTGCCACATAAAAACACTGGGAAGCTAAACAGCATTTGCTCTGCTAACCACCCCCTGAGGACGATCTCTTGATCTAGGGTCTTGTGGACAGAGAAGGGACTTCATCCCGTTAGAGTGCGTCTCTGGTGGGAATGTCTGCATACCTAATTCCCCAAATAGCTCAATCATTTATTTTTCTTCTCTGATGAGCTTTATGAAAAAGCTCCATGCATTTTCCTTCCTGCTGGCCAGCCTTGGGGGCAGCAGTCCCAAAGGCTTGACGTCGCATTGATTATTAGATAGATACATAGCTAGGCCATTAACCCTGACTGACTAAAAGGGCTCTCCACTGGGAGCCAACTCTGACACAAGCCTTTAGGATCGATATGTCTTTCTCCATTAGGTGCATTTCCTCAGAAGGAAATGGGTCTGCCCATTACAGTGGATGTTTATTGACAGTCCTCTCTCCCACCCTCTCAAAGCCTCCTGGGGAAAATGCCAGGAATACGGGGCCACCACTCTGGGGATAAACCTGTTCAGTGAAGCTACCTGGGCTCTTAGCTAGCCCGTTCCACTGGCTTTCAGGACAAAAAGGAGCTGGGCTTCCTTGTGTGAAGGTGACAGAATGAATGTTTTATTATGTAGGAAAGAGGGCCAGGTACAGGAGGGGTGGCATCAGTTTGAGAACAGAGAGCAAAACAGTGGACTCATGGAAGAACTTTCTGAGCATAGGAGCCATTGGGTAACCAGGAAATATTCTCATAACGTCAGGAAGAAGAGGTAAGAGTCATCTGAAGATCAAGGATGGTCCACCACAATATTGTCAGCCATGGGAAGGAAAGGGCAGGGTAGTTATAAGCTGATTGGAGTCAAGAGATCCCCGTTGGGTCACTTAGGTGGCTTCTGGGGACCTCAGAGAACATTGGCGATAACTTCCTTCTTCCGTCTCCTGTGGACTTGTTCATCACCTCCCCTATGAAAATTAAGAAATTAAAACACCAAACTGGGAAGCGAGTCTCTTTAGGGAAAGGACACCTGAAACCCGTGCTCATGTGTTCTGCTGGCAATAGCATCTGGCCAGTTCCTCATTTAACTCTAGCAGCTTTACTGATTGACACTGCTGCCTGTCCTCGGTATGTGTGGCTCTCAGCTGGTCCTCAAACACCACCCCCATACTCATTCAAAATTTGGCAGTTGTGGAGTATTTTTTTTTTTTTTTTTTGGTCTGAGACAGGGTCTCCCTATGGCCCCAGCTGTCCTGGAACTCACTATGGAGACCAGGCTGGCCTTGAACTCACAGAGATCTGCCTGCCTCTGCCTCCCAAGTGCTGGGATTAAAGGCAGAGTATTTTTATTTCAGATTTTTGGATTGGGTATGCTCATCTGCTAGGGAGCCCAAGACTGTTTATTCATCATTTATATGAATTGAGGGCAAAGAAAGAGCCATATGTGGGGTGTGGTGATGCACACTTAATGCCGGCACCCCAAAGGCAGGGGCAGGTGGAGCTCTGTGAGCTGCAGGCCAGTCTGTCTACATAGCAAATTCCAGGCCAGCCAGAGCTACACAGTGAGTGGGACCCTGTCTTGAGGAGGGAGGGGTAGATTTGATAAGTCTATAGGATGAAGACAGTGGTAGTGTAGAGTCCAGAAAGACCATTTTAACTCAGCACAAGTTTTAACTTCCTTTTATCTTTGCAAGGAAATGACCAATGACAAGTGATAAGCAGCAATCTGTTAATTTACATCCAGAGGAGATGGGCTGCTCATTCCAGTGATTGACAGAGGGCTGTGTGCTCAGCAGAGCATGGGCTTTTTCCAGCAAAGGATAGCCCTGAGCACAGTGATAAACCAGTCATGTCTATGCAACTATCCCAAAATCCAAAAACAACCTCTGAAATCTGAAGCACTTTGGGATAAAGGACATTTCAACCTGTGATTCTGGAAGAATGAGGACTTTTTTTTCATGGGGTTGAGCCCCACCTCAGAGGAGGAAGTTTAATGGACTAAAAGTATTTGATAATTAGCTGACCACTCTGCCAACCACTGCCTGATCATTCCTTTGTGGGTAGCTGAACGGTTACAGTTTCTACCAGCAGACCCTGTCACCAGGATACAAATCTTATGGAGGCCCCTCCCTACTGGGAACTCCCATATAAGTGTTTATGTCCTGGTTCTGTCCCCCAAGCTGATCCTGGGTAAGGATTGTGGTGTTAGTGCATTAACCCATCCATCATTCAGCTTTGTGTGTATACACATACCAGTGTGTTTGTGGGTGCACATGTGTGCACATGCATGTGGAGGCCAGAGGTCAGCTTCGGGTGTCATTCCTCAGGAGCCATCCACCTTGTTTTTGGGGACAGGCAATACTGGCTAAGGGTGGAGGAATGGATTTGTTTTCTCCAATGATTAAAGACTGAAAGGTAGAAAAAGTTTGAAAATCACACAAGGCAAAGTTTATTCAAAGAGGACAGTTTTATAGAGTTTAAAAGAGAAATCTGGTCCAGGTGTGGTGGCACACACTTTTTATCCCAGCACTTAGGAAGCAGAGGCGAGGGGATCTCTGTGAGAGCTCTGTGAGATTGAGACCATCCTGGTCTACATAGAGAATTCTATGCTAGCCAGGACTACAGAGTGAGACTGAGAGAGAGAGAGAGAGAGAGAGAGAGAGAGAGAGAATATAGAGGATAGATGGTAAGCCAGCGTGGATGTCAGCATGGGGAGGGGAACTTTAGAGAGAGTAAGGAAGCCCAAAGTACAAAGTACTAGAAAAAGCATACTTAGGCTCTGGCCAGCATCTGAAAGAAAGATTAAAAAAAGAAGAAAAAAGAAATAATTCTGTGACTGGCAGAGACTGGGCTGGGGGTGGGAATTCTCGGAAGGAAAAGTACATTATCTCATTAAAAGCATAATTCCCTTTATCTCTTAGCATGGCTTAAGGTGAGCCGTCTTCAAAGGAGTGGGACCTTGGTCAGGTGATTGACTGACCCAACTGGATTAATCTGTTTATATTTTGAGTAGCTTGAAATGTTAGGTCGGAGAGTTCATCTTCCTGACCTGAAGGAACTCGTTTTCCCTTAATGGACCTTTTACTGTTGCTGTGTCACAGGGTTGCTGATTGACCTGGACCTCACTGAATAGGCTAGGCTGGTGGGCGGGAGCCCCAGGGATTTACCTTCTCTCTCTACCCCCACAGCACAGGAATTACAAGAGCGCCACCATGCCCAGCTTTTTTTTCCCATGGATTCTGGGCCTCAAACTCAGGCCTTCATGCTTAAGCCACAAGCCCCAATTAAACTATTTCACCTGTCCCTCATTCAGCTTCTATGAGGTGACCGCACTCAGATGTCATCACTTGTCAATACCCCAGACATCTGCTCAGAGCCAAATTACAGCAACAAGGGCTCTGTCTGAGGTGGGAAAGCTGAACCCACAAGGCTGTGTATTGAGCCCCCAGTGTGGCTGGTACGCTTTGGAGCAGCAATGGCCTTTCACTGAGCTGGAAGGCTTCCTGTCTTTATGACTTCAAGGGAGGAGCAAAAGTGGAGGCTGCAGAGCTGTGTGGGCAGCTGGAGTCCTTCTCAATGAGCTTTGGCCGACAAAAGCATCTCTGAGGGGAACTGGACAAAATCAGGAGCCATCATGAACTGTCACTCTGTCTACCACTGAGACAGAAGCAGATGTCTGTTAGAAATAGGCTATTGATGCTGGGCATGGTGGTGCACACCTTTAATGGGAGGCAGAGGCAGGAGGATCTCTGTGAGTTCAAGGCCAGCCTGGTCTACATAGTTCCAGGTCAGCTGGGGCTACAAGGAGACCCTGTCTCAAAAAGACAAAAAAAAAGAAAGGAAGGGAGGGAGGGAGGGAGAGAGAGAGAGAGAGATAGCCTATTGTTATAGGAGGGGGTTTTTAGTAGTTTTTTTTCTTTTTATGAGTGTCTTGCCTGCATGTATGTAAGTGCATTATGTACATGCAATGCCTTGTAGAGGCCAAAAGAGGGCATCAAACCCCCTGGAACTAGAGTTAGGGACAGTTGTTAGCTGCCGTGTGGATGCTAGGAATCAAACCCAGGTCTTCTGAAAGAGCAACCAATGCTCTTAACAGCTGAGCCATTCTCTGACTCCTTGTTTGGTTTTTATTTGGTTTTTGTTTTAAGAGAAGGTCTCATACATTCCAGTCTGGCCTTGAGCTCTCTGTGTAGCCACAGGTGACCTTGAACTCCTGATCCTTCTGCCTCAGCTTTCCAAATGCTGAGATTACAGCTTTGTTTTTTTTATATTTGTTTTGTTTTGCCTTGTTTGGTTTTTTTGAGGCCATCTCCTGTTAGCCCAGGCTGGCCTTGAACTCCCTAGCCAAGGATGACTTTGAACTCCTGATTCTCCTGCCTCTATCTGCCAAGTGCTAGGATTACAGGCATATACCACCACACCTGGTTTGTACAGTGTTGGAGATCAAACCCAAGGCTTCATGCATGTTAGGCAAGCCTCTACCAATTGAGCCACATCTGCAGGTTGTGGACCTATCAGAAGGGTGTGTGTGTATATGCAGGATAAGCCTAGTAGATACAGGGTTAGTGCTAGCTGCTGTTTCTGTCCTGCACTGGGGAGTCTTGGAACACAGCCCTTAAGATAATATTTCCATCAGATTTGTGGCCTTATAGACAGGTCTCCAGAGCCATACTCTGGAGAGGGACAGCCCAGAGATGGCTGGACAGGCAGCCCAGAGTTTGTCGCAAAGATTTAATAGCTGTTGAGTACCTAGTGTGTGAAATCCTTCAGATATCCCAGACCTCACTTTTCTCCTACCAGAGTGAGAAACTCTTCGAAGGTCACCTCTTTTTCTCTGTTTTCAAGGAGGCTGTCAGCCTTAGGCACACTGCTGAACTGCCTGGGGTCATCACAATGATGCTCAGCTCAAAGCAGGCAACTCTCAGACAATAAGGTCAAAGCATCTGATGTTTTTACCTAAAAGTCACTTTAAAAAAAATAAAGCTTTGTTGGGCTGGGGATGTGGCTCAGAGTGCTTGCTTGGCATGCACGAACCTCTGTGTTCCAGTCTCAGTATCACATAAAACCAGCATGGTGGAGCCCTCCCATAATCCCAGCACCCAGGAGGTAAAGACAAAAGGATCATAAATTCAAAGTCATCTTTGACTACATACTGAGTTTTAGGCCAGCCCAGGCTACATGAGACCCTGCTTCAAAAAAAAAAAAAAAAAAAAAAGGGGGGATTGCTTTTTACAGACACACCCTGGAGCTGTCACTCCAGCTTCCCTCCTGGCACCATTAGCTTCTTTGTGGGGCTGGATTCTCCCACTGGAAAACCTAGGAATTAACTCCATCTAAGTCTACCCATCCCCCAGCCTGACATAGACCATTAAACAGATTTTGAGGGAAAAGAATGAGTCATCTGGTTAATCGGACCATATTTTAATTGAATTAAATGTGTTGGGTGTGAAAAACTTTAAGAACTGCCAGCCTGCAGGTTGAGATGATTTTTTTCTTACATCTTGAGTTTGTATTAAATATTTTCAAAATTTAAGGTTGTCTTGGTGATATGAAGGAAAAATATAGCTTAGTTTTGGTTAAAATATAGGGAATTTTATCCCTTTGGCAGATTATATACTTGGTGTTGTACCTTTTCTTCACCTCACAGACAGGCCTTTGGGACACAGACAACCAAATCCCAGAGCATGTGGGTTGCAGGGAGAGTATCGCTAATCCCCAAATCAGAAATATAAAAGACTCCAAAATTCACCCCTCTTTGAGCCCCATGATACTCTGCATTTTCAACCATTTTGGATTTTAGATCTTCAGATTAGTGATGCTCAACAGTTAGTCTATGTGAATATCCTTAAATCTGAAAATCTACAAAATTCTGTCAAGTAGCTCAGAAGGCAAGTGAAAGATGGCTCACCATAGCACCTCCGCTCAACAGTTAGTCTATGTGAATATCCTTAAATCTGAAAATCTACAAAATCTGAAACACTTCTGTCAAGTAGCTCAGAAGGCAAGTGAAAGATGGCTCACCATAGCACCTCTGGCATCTGAGTCAACCTGCCTTGAGTCAGAGGGGTGTTCAGCTTTTCCTGACCCTGAAAGTCATTCAGTTGCACCTGAAAGGTCACCCTTGCACCGGAAATTGAATCTCAGTGGTGGCTCAAAAGAAATGCCTGGATCAAAACAGATGCAAATTATAGTCAAGCTCAGAAAGAAACTGCCAGACACTAGATACCTAACAAGGGACACAGCTTCTTTGTTCATGACACCGGATCTATCTGTCACTGAACTCCTCTATCACCCCCCCACCCCCCACCCCGACAAAGCTATCAGAATTCTGTCCTGCATTCTTCCGCCCCCACCCTCAGTTCCTAGCAAGGCCTGAGCAATGCCCAGGGCAGCTTTGCTTCATCAGCAACTCAACACTCTTCCCGTGCTGCACACCTTCCTCTGTTAGAGAAGTTTCTCTGGGAGAGTTTCCAATCTGTCCTCCTGGCCTCCACACAGCCTCCTGGTGTGCAGCTTATCCCTCAGTGCAAAGCTGATCTTCCATTTCTAGCTTCGCAGCCTTCTCTGATCCCTACTGCATAAGGGTCAGGTGGGACCCTTGGGAGTGGACCCTGGCCTGCCTTTCCAGCCCCAACAGTGCCCACTTGCCCCAGACTACCCTCCCTGCTCTCCCATGCTGTCTCTTCCTCAGCTCTTAAAGCCTTCATCAAGCATCAATTCTTCTAGGACAGATCTCAGGTTATAGCACCCTTAATGTCTGGGTCATCTTTACTGACAATCTGTAGACCAACATAAGTGCTTAGCAGTTCTGTTTATTTAGTGAATACATCCAAAGACCTTAATAAATATTTATGTCCTAATAATTTAGGAGCCATTTAAAAATAATGCACAGATATAAAAAGAACACTCATATTTTATTTCTTTTTTTTCCTTTAGAGATGGGGTCTTGCTATGTAGCTCAGGTTGACCTAGAAATCACTACATAACCCAGACTGGCCTCTGATTCCTGCCTCAGCCTCCCAAGTACTCAGATTACAGCATGTACCCCCATACCCCGCTGACAACAGACATATCTGTCCCATCAGTGCCCCAAAGTCTATTAATAAGTAGCAATAATGGTATGTATATATCCTTTGGGCTTCTGTGGTACGTGCACACTTGTTGGGCACTGCACAGCTGCTCAGTATCTGCCACTGCCATTTCCTCATTGATTCTTGACTGGTACTTGCTTTTTTCTTATGACAGTTGTCAAAACTTCAGCTTCACAAAGATAAAGTTAGGAATGTGACCCAAACAGCACTGCAGGTGTAACTGCCCGAGCTGATAAGTTTGCATGGCATCTGATGGATGAAGGGCATTGCTGTGTTTCCCTTGTAACATTTACAACCTCTCCTAGCACCTCTAAGTTTAGCACAGTGTCCTGACCTAGGGTAGTTTGACATGCGGTTTGAGAACCCAAGGCCTGGGACCCACTATGGAGGTAGACTCCCAAGTCTGAGCTCCTTAGCACACTGCCCTTCACATGTTCCTTAGTGAAAACCTATCTGTGTGTCTCCTTTATTTGGTTCTTGCTTTCTTTTGTTTTTCTTTTTGTGTGTCTTTCTTGCTGTATGAAGCCTCTACCAACAAGGCCATGGCTTGCTTCCTTCCTGTACACCAGTGAATATGTAGGGCCTGGGTGGGGTTCAGGTCCAGGGAACTGAACTAACAGGAGGGTCTGAACCACAGTGAGACCCCACAGAACCAGGGTGTATGCAGAGGAGGTCCGTGTGTATGGTAGGAAAACAGGTAGTTGTAGTCAAGGTCAAAATCTAGGGAATTACTCAGCGCTCAATTACATGAAGTTTGTAGCTTTCGTGGTGCCCCGGGGATGGAGAATATTGCTGTTTCACTAAAAAACTGAACATCTCTCATGGCTCCCCTTCAAGTTTAGCATGGTGTCCTGACCCAGAGAAACTGGGGGTACAGGTGGAGAGGGAGAGGGAAGGTGAGAATCCTGTGGTGCCAGGAAATAGTGGCAGGCTGCATCAGCCCAGGAGACCAGAGGCCTTTGTCACTGAAAGCAGCACTGCAGCCCTTGACTTGGCTTTTGGTTTCATTTGGCTCCCTGCTGAGTTCCTTAAGAAAAGAAAAAAGGAAGGGCCAAGGGTGAGGCGACAAGAAGAAGGAAAGAAAGAAGGAGCAGAGAAGGAGGGAGAGAGCAAGGGACTGAGAGAGGAAAAGAGGCAGGAAAGGATGCTGCTACCTCAAACAAACTAGGAGGAACCTGACTCTCCTTCAACAGGGTGAGAACAGGGCTGAGGAGATGGCTCTGGATAAGAGCGCCTGCTGCTCTTGCAGAGGATAAAAGTTCAGTTCCCAGCCCCCAGCCCCCCACCCCACATCAGGCAACTCACAACTGCCTATAACTCCAAGGAATCTGATGTCTTCTTCTGGCTTCTGAGGACACCCACATGCACATGGCACAAACACCCGGGGGGTGGGGGTTGATATCTTATCTTTAAAAACAAAGAAGCAGGCCGTGCGTGGTGGTGCACACCTTTAATCCCAGCACTTGGGAGGCAGAGGCAGGCAGGACATCAGGTGCTACAGGGAGACCCTGTCTCAAAAAATAAAAAAATAAGGAAAAAAAACAAAGAAAACAAAGAAGCTAGTGACTGGAGAGATGGATCAGTGGTTAAGAGCACTGGCTGTTCTTCCAGAGAACTGGGTTACATTCCCAGCATCTACATGGTGGCTAACAACTGTCTGTAACTCCGGGTCCAGGGGATCCATTGTTACCCTCTTCTGGCCTCTGTGGGTGCACTTATGTTCAGGCAAAACACTCATCCACATAATAAACAAACACATGAATAGTTTCAAAAACAAAGCAGCTGGGCATGATGGCAAATGCCTTTAATCCCAGCACTCCGGAGACAGAGGCAGGTGAATCTCTGAGTTTGACGCCAGCCTGGCCTACATAGCGAGTTCCAGGCCAGCCAGGACTATATAGTGAGAACTTGTCTCTGGGGGGAAAAAAGTATGAAAATAAACCTGTGACCTTGGGGCGAACTATCTTCAAACCCAAAGAACTGAAGATCACTAGAGTTGGGGCCAACAGCAGGACTCCCAGCAGAGGGGAGGACTCTAAGTGGAGAGGTGCACAGGCATTTGGTAGCACTCCTGACTCCTCCCAGTGGCTAAGCCGCCTGTCTGATGTGTCATCAGCCCTAGCTTTGTGCTGTGTGTGCTGTTCACCCCTGCTTGGTAGGCAAGAGACTTGGCACTTTTTTATAGCCAGCTATATAAATGAACAATAGATGTGAAAGTTGGGACCAGGATCCAAAGTCAGATTTATGCTCCACGTGACAGAATGTAAGGCTCACACATTGTCCCACTGGTCCTAGGTGAGAGTGTCCACTGCTGCCATGTGCTGTTGAGATCCAGCGGTAGGGCTCCTGGCATGGCAGGCTGAAGGGATACTCCTCTATCTGCCAGAGATCTCAGGTAGCCTCTGATGTCAACCCTCTGCCAGCTTCTGAGTTGCTCGGAGGGGAGCAGATGCTTGCTCAACTGAGCTGTACCCCACACACTCCCACTTGCCCTTGGCATTGGCCCCAAGGGGTGAGCCATGGGGGTGGTGCTCTGTGGTAAGTGTCTCTTCAGCTGAGCTGAGCTGAGCCTGGAGGCCTGTGCTGCTGCTCTGTGTCTGTCTGTTCTATGGGCAGAATTCTGGGAACAGGCTCAATCCAAATCATAGCCAGTTTGCTGTGGGGCCCCAAGCCCTGTAAGAACAGGGTTTTCCCTGCCTGGGGGATTTCATTCCTTGATTTCAGATTGATACTTTCTAGAAACTTTTAAAAATATGTTTAGGGGCTGTCAAGATGGCACAGTGGGTAAAGGTGTTTTCCACAACGCCTGGCGATCTGAGTTTGATTCCTAGAGCCATATGGTGGAAGGAGACCTGACTGCTACAAGTTGTCTTCTGACCTCCCCTTCCTAAGGAAAGGAAGGGAGGGAGGACAGCTTGATCCTGGCACTTGAGAGGAAGCAGATATATCTCTGTGAGTTTAAGGTCACCCTGGTCTACATAGCGAGTTCCAGGCCAGCAGGGCTACATAGTGAGACCATGTCTCAAAAACAAAACAAACTAGATAGATAATAGATGATGATAGATAGGTAGATAGATAGATAGATAGATAGATAGATAGATAGATAGATGATAGATAGATAGATGATGGATGATAGATAGATAACATATATATTTTATATGTATATGTTTAAGGCACACATACATATATGTTTAAGCCATATTGATTGCTTCCAGAAAGTTCTTGCTGGTGACTCACGAACCTATTGTGCTGCAGCCAAAACTTACAGCCAACCTTCACTACAGAGGAATGTTGGGTGTGATAACCTTCCACAAAAGCAAAGGCCTCTCAGTCTTGTCTTCTCTGGAAAGAAGAATTTGGGTTTCCTTAACCTTTTATCACCACCTTATCACACCCAAACCTTTAATTATCTTTCTCAGTTTTTTCCTTTGAACCCTCTCCAAAATGTGTCTTTTGAGTTAGGGAGACCATAACTTAATTAGATCTTTCATTTCCAGAGGATTCTCATAGCTACTCTGAAAATAAATTAAATTTCAGTCAGATATATTTCACTGGGGGAAGGGTGCAGGGGATAAGAAATTGGATGCTTTATATAAATAGCACATTGTCTGTGTCCGAAAATGAGATTTCCTCCTCCTGATTGTTTTTGGAACAATGGGTCCTTTTCAGGGGTGAATTTAATCCTTCCGTGTTTCATAGCTTCCAGTCCATGACTGGTGGACTTTCCTGCGTACATGGCTTCTCTACTGAAAAAGGGAGATGTGAGGCCTCTGCCTGGGCAGCAACAAGGAACACCCTGTGAATGTGCAAGAGAGAGGGTGAGGGTGTGCTGTGCTTCTAGATGTTTCTGACAAGTTTCTGTTCCCATGGGGTTCCTCACTGAAGTAGGACTTGATCTTATTGTGAGTAGACTTATCCCCAGGACACTGAGCAGACTTCTCTGCCCTGATCAGACGGGAGCTGGGCTGCAGTTTTCAGGTCGGGAAAGCAAGGCCTGACTTGGCTGAGTAGCTGAACTGCAGAGCCTTCACTAGGCAGCACCTGAGTCAGGCTACTGTGAGCAAATTTCTTCATTCTTTCCACCAGAGTTTTCCTTGATAGACTGAAGAAACTGAACTCACAGATGATCACAGCACTGGTCATTCTGATTGGTCCATAGAGGAGTTGTGGGAGGAAGGAAGACTTGGGTTCCACAGACAAAGAAGAAAAGGAGACTTGGAAAAGGCATCAGTTCTGTTTGAATTCCTTCCCTTTCCTCTTCCCAAGGACTCCAAATCAGTACAGTATAAGGAGGCAAGCATCATCATTTATTGATCACCTGTTTTGAAAATTATAATTTCTTGGCCACCTGTGATGTATCAGGCACTGTCCAAGGCTTGGTGTACATCAGTGTGTTCCATCTTTACACTGCAATGTTGAGTAGACCTCCTGGGTGTCTCCCACCACCACCCCACCAAGAGTCTACATCCTGTTATTCAAAGGCCACTTCCTTGGATTTCCCTGCTCTTGTTGCTAAGGCTTTCAGGCTTTCCCTCCATTACACTTGCCAACCATGCAGTCAGTGGTTATCTTACAGTTCATTTCTACTTTACCCAACTCCAGGAGGACAGGGACCATATGACTCTTGTTCCCACTTGTGAAGGAGAGATGCTACATTACCACAATACCTAAGCAAAGCTTGACCCTCTTGGCATGGGTTACAACCAGGAGTGATCCCAATCTGCTATGGGAACTTGTTTCTTCTGAGTGTTCTCAGAACTGTTCCCTGAACAAAGGACTGACTATGTATTTATTGAAACAGTGCATCCAGCATGGCATGGGAAGGGAAATAGAAACTTTGTCTTATCAGAGAACAATTTTCCCTTTCTGACCTCCCTACTGACCCAGAACAGCATTCACAACCAGCAACAGATGTTATCAGTGTAATCCTGCCTGTTGATTGCAGCATAAACAGGGGATAATTCATTGCTTCCAGTGCTATTTGCTGCTTTTGGTGCTGATATTTTCACAACATGCACACATACAAAAGGAGCACAGGGCCTAGTAAGCATGTTTACATTTTTTATGTTTTATTTGTTATTTTTATTTTATGTGTCTGAGTGTTTTGCCTGCATGTATGTAAGTGCACCAGTGTTGTGCAAAGCCCTCAGAAGTCAGAAGAGGTCATAGGATCCCCTAGAACTGGAGTTACAAACGGTTGTTAGCCACCATGTGGGTGCTGGGAACTGAACCCAGGTCCTCCACAAGAGCAGCCAGTACTCTTAACTGCTGAGCCATCTCTTCAGCCCCCTTGTTTGCATTATAAACAAGCTGAGATGGTGTTAAAAGATCTCAAAAGGTAAGATTAACTTTGGTTACAAGATTAAGTAAGATTCTTATTGTAACAGAAGGCATTCCCAGAAAAATCCTTTCTGCACCCATTATGTTCCCAGTGCCCCTCACAGAGCTGACAGACTGGAGAGCTAGTAGTTAGTTACTAAGAACCTGGAAGCAGGTGTGCATGAATGCCTGGAAGGATGGATCCACACCAAAGCTGGATATGAATCCAGAGCTTTGTGGCTCTTGCAGATTTGACCCAGAATTGCAGAAGAGCTCCTGATAAGCTTGTGCACAGGGGTGTTACTGCTGTAAGCATACTGACCTGCCATCAAGAGGGCTTTAAGCTGTCCCTCCAGAAGCTGGAGGCACTCCTCATTTGTCCAGTGTTATTGGTCCCAAGAGATGTACAGTAGTTGGAGATGGTGGATCCAGCATGGGTGGCTGGAGAAGTTCAAAGAAGGCAATGAGTTTATCCAGACTTACATTTCCCTAAAGACATTTAGCGCCATGTCTTCCTAACCGTTGGCCCTGCCTCTTCACCCATTCCATTACGGGGCTGTGAACAAGAATCTGCTCTGTAGGGGATCTGGGTCATTAGAAATGAGTGGGTGAAAAACGAGGAGGAAAAGCAAAGACATGACAACTTTTAGGGAAGTGAAAATAAAACCCTAATGTGGAAACAGCTGAAAATAGACTGCATGGGATGTGTGGCTGCATGCAAATCCAGTGCTAATTACATGGAAATTAATGGCAAGTCTTAACTTCCATATGCCTTCCTGTGACCCTCACAGAGAACCTGCTGCAGGCATCTCTCCCACAACACAGGCCAGTGCAGGGACGGAAGGCTCCGTGTCACCCCCTGCCCACTCCTGCCTATGTAGTAGAGAGCTGAGAGAAAAGCTAAAAATACTAACAATAGATATTTGATTTCTTCTTCCAGACAAAAAGCCTTGGCATCCACAGGAGGAAGAAGTGTTCAGTCAGCATGTGACTGGTTGGTATGAAATAAATAAATTGAGAAAATAGCATATAATTAACTCTGAGTATCTGTGATAAGTGGGTGTGCAGTCTCTCTAATGGACCCTTCCAGGAGAGGATGAGCCAAATGTGACAAGCCCATTTATCAAGTCAATTGCCTCCTCTGCCCTGGTCCTCAGTGTGTGTGTTTCTCCTTGGAGCTGTTTAAAGGCCTTCAAAATCTTTACCAGATAGATCATTCATATTACCTAAGCCCTGACAATCACTTCGGGATTCACCATAGACATGTAGATGCTGGGCGGCCACAGACCACCTTCCTGGAGCTTCCCTCGTCTTTGGAGGCTCACAGGATCCGTCACAGACTGAGCTGAGGGACAGGGTGTGTGGCAGGGAATTTGGAGGATTTGGAGTTAACCCAAGGATGCTTTCTGGAGAGCAGCTTTGGGGATTTTTTTAGGGAGTTATGGGATGGGGAGGCAATACCACACGCAAGAGAACATAAGTTTCTCCATCTGAGAGTTGATTGGAATTGTGAGACCTTCAAGGGGTGGATTTTTACTGCACAAATGGAAACCCTTCTCCATGTGGTCCCAGGGTGGGAGCATGGGAGGGGCTGGGCTTGCCTCTCTGTTTTCCCTTCTCTTTCCTTGCTCTCCATTAAGGCCTTCTTGGGTATCTTCTCTCTCACAGGCTCTTCTCCCATGTCGGTGACCCCTTCCTTGATGACCCCCTGCCCAGGGAGTACGTCCTCTACCTCCGCCCCACAGGCCCCTTAGCACAGAAGCTCTCCGACTTCTGGCAGCAGTCGAAGCAGATCTGCGGAAAGAACAAAGCCCACAACATCTTCCCCCACATCACCCTCTGCCAGTTCTTCATGGTGAGCTGCAGTCCCTGCTCCCTCTCCAGTGTCCCAGCCAGTCCCTGGAGACCTGGACTGAAAGAGGGAGCAGTTCAGGAAAATTGTGGAAATGTTCAGGGGCTCTCCACACTTGGGGTTGGAGGGGGAGGTAGCTCCCAGGAGTCAGTGTGACCCACAGTGAGATTCTCACCTCAATTCTACCTTCCTGATACCTGCTGGGGCCTGGAGCATCCTGGGTTTGGTGCATCAAGACAACCATGCCCTTCTCCAACTGGAAGCCCCACCCTCCAGTCTGATCTGGCACCTGGAACAGTCACTAATGGAACGTCAGACATGTTCACTGTCTATCCTCATACACCAGTAATCACAACATGTTTGTGAGTGAGTGAGTGAGTGAGTGAGTGAGCGAGCGAGCGAGCGTGCGTGCGTGCGTGCGTGTGTGAGAGAGAGAGAGAGAGAGAGAGAGAGAGAGAGAGAGAGAATATCCTCGGGAGCCATCCACCTTGTTTTGTGGTCTGGAATTCACTGATTAGATTGGCTGCCAGTGAGCCCAGGGATTTTCCTGTCTCTGCTTCTCTAGTATTAGGATTACAATGCTAACTTTTACCATGTCTAACTTTTTTATGTAGGTTCTGGAAATGAAACTCATCCTCATGATTGCATGGCAGACACTTTACTAATTAAGCTATGTTTCCCGCCTCTTGGTCTTTTGTTTTGTTTTTGTTTTTGATAGTCTCATGTAACCCTGGCTAGCTTTAAGCTCTATATATCACCAACAATAACCTTGAACTCCTGAGCTTTGAACTCTCACCCTCTGAAATGCTGGAACCATGTCTGGCTAACTCTTAGGACAGAGAGAGAAAACATAGAGAGTGGCCTATAGACAGGGAACGCCACCTCACCCCCGCAGACACCAGCTAGAGCTCTCAACAGACAGGGAGATACCCTTCGCCTGCCACAGTTCCTCATCCGTACTCTAGCTATTGGAAGCCTTATTTGGGGACCAAATCAAATCCTCCTCCTTATATTGCATTAAGTTGCCTACTTCTGCTCTCTGTAGTGATGGAGGAGAGTAGCCTTACCCACATGTGATCCATACAAAGCAGGTAGCATCTTAAAACAATTTTAAAAATACATTTTGCTTTTTCCCCCTCAGGCCTCCCCATCTCTTCCCCCACCCACCTCCGCAGGTAGAAAACATGTTCCTAACACCTTCTCTTTTGCCAGTCACTCTGAAAATTAAATCGATTATCACTTCCTCTTAGTCATCCCAGGATCTTGCACAAAAGCAGACAGAGGTGTAGAGACACTCATTCTTCCTCTCAGTGCTCTGAAGAGGGTAGGAGGATGATGTCATCACAGCTCTGCAGCCTCACTTCCCAAGGATACTGGGAGTGGAGACTGTGGTCTTCTAAGGGGCCCCAGAAAGCATGCAGCAGCTCAGCCCAGAGGCTCTGCATTCCTGTTACGGCTGGTTGTTTGTTTGTTCCTTTTTTTCTTAATGTCAGTGTCCTCCTCTCTCTCTTCCTTATTCCCTAAAGACAGGGTCTCTCACTGCACCTGAAGCTCACCTTTTTGGCTAGGCTGACTGGCCAGCAAGCTCTTAGGATCCACCTGTTCAGCCCCTTAGTGATGGCTTCCAGCTGCAGGCATGCCTGGCTTTTGAGGTGGGTGAGTCCTGGGGATTCAAACTCAGGTCCTCACGCTTGCAAACCAAGTGCTTTTACCCACTGAGTCATCTCCCTATGCTCTTCCCCTGACCCCCAAGGCAGGGTCTCATATACCCCAAGCTGACCTTGAACTTCCTCTTGCCTCTACTTCCTCAGTGCTTCCCAGGCCTGTGACACCACAACCCTGGCTTTTTTTTTTTTTTTTTTTTTTTTTCTGTTTGACCAGTCATGTGGCATTCTGGGAGTGTTCCCAGGGGCCACAGCAGAGCCAAAGATAGAGAAGAGAGGTCATGATGCATTCCCCAGTTTCATCGGCCCACTGGATAATCAGTGTCTAGGTACTAGAGAGCTTGTATTTCTTCCCTCCCTCGCAGACAGGAATGCTGATTAACTAATTGCATTATCAACCTCTGCTCTCTGGGGACCTGGTGCTCAATGCTAAGTAGTTGCAGGCTTTTCTGTCTCCTGGTCTGTAATGGAGCCTGCTTGTTTTCTACCACCAGTGCGAAGACAGCAAGGTGGATGCCCTGGGGGAAGCCCTGCAGACCACTGTCAGCAGATGGAAGTGTAAGTTCTCAGCCCCTCTGCCTCTGGAGCTCTACACCTCCTCCAACTTCATTGGCCTCTTTGTGAAGGAAGACAGTGCAGAGGTCCTCAAGAAGTTTGCTGCTGACTTTGCTGCAGAGGCTGCATCCAAAACAGGTGAGCATCCATGAAAGTTAGCCCAGCCCTGGCCGCATGATCAGAGCTGGAAAGGATAGGGGTAGGAAATGGTTATATGGGTTGGATCCTTGTTCCAACGAAAATGTCTGAAACAATCAACTCACAAGGAGAAAGGAATTTATTTTGGTTCACAGTTCCAGAGGTTGCAGGCCATGGTTGTTGGCTGCCCTGTAGTAAGATAGAACATCATGATAGGGGTGAATGGTATAGCAAAGCTGCTCACCTCATGGAGGCCAGGAAGCAGAAAGTAAGAGGGGGAATAAGGGGGGGGAGGAAGGGGCTAGAGGCCCAATACCCCCTTCAAAGTACATCCCAAATAACCTAACTTCTTCTCACAAAGCTCCATCTCTTAAAGATCTCAACTCCCTCTAGTACCACAGACTGATGACCGAGTCTTCAACACATGGAAGAGATTTACGATCCAAACCATAACAACTGTAAGTGAGAGAGTCAGAGGCAGGAGGTGGAGGAATGGACCCTCGTGACAAAGAACACCCCACACCCTTTTGTTCACTTGTGAAAATGTTATATCTACCTCTGTTCTGCTAACCTTCAGGAAAGACTGGCCATGGCTCATTCACTAATACCCAGGGACTAACTTTTCACACTGAACTATAAATGTATCCCTTGTAGTATGGCCATCTCCTCCAGTTCAGATCTGAGGGAACTTCCTTTCTTCCTCTCTACCCATGCATGTTTTTATTTGTGACTGACCATTCACTCTGTAGCATAGGAAATAGTGGAGTGAAACTAGTTAATAATAAATTATAATAAAACTCACTAAGTTGGAGAGCATTGATTCAATGAATTATTTTCAGTTTTTATTTTGAGACAGTCTCATGGAGCCCAGGCTGGCCTCAGACTCACTGTGTAGCTGAAGCTAGACCTTGAACTTCTAATCTTCCTGCCTCTCCCTCCTGAGTGCTGGGGTTACAGATGTGCACCACCATGCCTCATTTTACCTGGTACTAGGAATGGAACCTGGGGATTTGTGCATGCTCGGGAACCATTCTCCTAGCTGAGCTACATCCCCAACCAGCCCCTGATTTCAAGTGTTGGGTGAAAAGCAGCAGGGTACCCACAACTTCCTCATAACACATTCAGGGATGACTAGAGATGGGAAGATCCGAGCAAGCCACACAACCTGTTCCTCAGTCTCCTAACCTTCAGCAGTACCTTTTCAGGTGCTGGTTCTTGCTGCTGTTTGCATCGAGAGCCTGGTCCTCTTACTTCACATCCCTCTTTATCAGAGAAGCTTGTCCTAGAGCTTGGGCCCCAAGAAGAGTGTGATCAGAAATCACTGCAGGATCACAGTGCCTTTCAGGTCCCGTTAGACACTCCCTTGTGGTTTGGGAGGGAGCCTTCTTAGATTGCACTCCCTCCCAGGTACCCCTTTCTCCCAGCCTTGGGTTTCCCAGATTTAACAGAAAAACTGAACATTTCAGATACTATAACAAAGAACAAATTATTTCCCATTCTTATCCCTGTCACAGTCCCACAGTAGCTATTGTCATCACCAGACCTCATTTTACCTGGTGCTAGGGATGGAACTCAGGGATGGAACCTAAATCCCTTACATATCAGAAAAGGAGGTCTCAGCCAGGACTGTGGCCCAGTCTCAGAGGGTATATGGAATGGGACACAGTCAAAGCCCTTGCATTCCTTGTGGGAATGAGGGAGAACCAGCCCCGCTTCAAGAATCTGCTGTCACTAAGAACCTGATGGCTTCCTGTCTCTGCCCTCTGTGAGGCCCCCCTGGTGGTTATCTGGGGAATTGTGTGGCCCTGCCTCAAGACTCCAGTCTAGCTTTGTAGAAAGTAGGTCATTGTATCTGCCCTAGAACTCATGCCTGGGTACTGTAGAGTGAGTGGCACACCCAGATTCTATCAGTAAATATATTTGATGTAGTTTTTTATTCTGGGTAGTTCAAGAAGACTCACCCATGTGTATTCATTCATTCAGCAAGTACTGAAGACACAGGTGACATGAGGCATGGGGCTACAGTGTGGATAGAGACAGACACTGCACTCATGGACTTTCTGAAAAACCGTGCCACTCAGTATATCAGGAAAAGGAAAAAAAACTAAAAAAAACAACTTGCCCTTCTGTCTGAGCTGCTCATTCTTAGAAACTTGACCAAGTTCTTTAATTTCCTCCAATTCCCTAATTCCTTCTGGCTGCAATTTCTTCATTATTCTTACTTGAGATGTAGACAGTTCTTCCTTGTGTGATGTACAAAGGGGAAATAAAATTCACCCTTCATGTAGATAGGGTTTTTGTGGGGATATTTAGAGAGTTTTAGAATAATAGTCTATGTACATTAAATCAGTGAACTCCAACCTGAAGCAATGTCACCTGAAGGAACATTTGACAACCTGTAGAGCAATTTGATTTTGCATTGTTAAAACTAAGGGAGTGCTACTGGTCTCCAATAGGTAGAGGCTGGGGGTGCTGCTCAGTGCCTTATAATGTCCAGGACAGCCCCTACAAATAGCTATTGACTCGAGTGTTGTTGAGAGAACCTGGATTATACTTTGAGGGTATCCATCACACACACACACACACACACACACACACACACCCCATAAGCTGCCACATAACTACCAAACCTGCTTTGTACTCCACATCTAGTATGCCAGCTTTATGTCTCTGGCTTTTCTCATCTGAACAGTGGGGCTGGTGATGATCAGCTGGGCTTTTCAGGAGGAGTCAGTCAAAAAGATGAATCTGAGTGCACCCGAAGCTCCCACAGGAAACCCAATCCTGTGGCTTTTTAGACTCTGGAATAACAGGCTGAGGGTATGGGATCCACCCCCTTCATTCTGCTGGGTCTTTCCCAGGTCTTTGATCCTTTATTATTTGGAGATCAGAATGTCTGGGGGCTCCTTTCTGTGCTTTTAATTTTTTTATTTATTATTTATTTTTATGTGTATGAGTGTTATGCCTGCATGTATGTAAGTGCACCCATGCCATGCAGTACCCATGGAGGACAGAAAAGGGCATTGGATTCCCTGGAAATGTAGTCACAGACAGTTGTTAGCCACCATGTGGGTGCTGGGATATGAACCTGGTTCTCTGTAAGAGCAGCCAGTGCTCTTAACCTCCAAGCTATCTCTCTAGCCCCCTTTCTGTGCCTTTTGAAAATTTTTTATGTATTATTTTTATGCATATAAGTGTATGTGTGTGTGTGCACCTGTGTCATGCAATGCCCACAGAGGTCAGAAGAGGATGTCAGATCCCCTGGAACTAGAGTCACAGATGATTGTTAGCCACCCTGTGGGTGCTGGAACACCAACCCAGGTCCTCTGCAAGAGCAGCCAGTGCTCTTCGCCGAGCCATCTCTCCAGCCCTTTCTGTGCCTTTTCTTCAGTCTCTACCACTGCTGTGATTTTCTTGTTCTAGTCCCTGAAGAGTCCTTCCTTTTTCCAGAAGTGCACGTGGAGCCTCATAAGAAGCAGCTGCATGTGACCCTGGCCTACCACTTCCAAGCAAGCCATCTACCCACCCTAGAGAAACTTGCCCAGAACATTGATGTCAAGCTAGGGTGCGACTGGGTGGCTACCATATTCTCCCGGGACATCCGATTTGCTAACCATGAGGTAATATTTCACTGTGACTCCTCCTCGTCCCGGGCATGGCCAGAATCAGGAGCACTTACTGGCCAATAGAGAGACAGAAGCCAAAGAGGAATGACTGAGTGACACAAGGACATAGGGACTAAAGGGGAGTAGCCCAGTGACACACACAGGGAGATGGTGGTGGTCAAAGGGGAGTGATTCAGTGACACAGGGAGATGGGGACCAAAGGGGAGTGACACATTGATACAGAGAAATGGAGACTGAAGTGTGACCTAGCGACACAGGGACTCAGGACAAAGGGGGGGTGGGCCAGTGACACGGGGTGACAGGGACCAAAGAGGAGTGAGCAAGGGAGCACCTGACGAGGAGTCAGTAGACTCTAGATTTTGTGAAATGCTGCTGATTCTGTAGATTGACCATGTGTATCCCAGCATGATTCATCTAGGTAACATCCTCGTGAGTCTGTCTGCCCTGCCAGTTGGGACATAGGAAGAAAACAGAGATAGAAAAGATGTAGGGAAAAAATACTATTATATAAATGTTTGATGTTCATAAAAAGCATTATGCCGACTCTGGATGAATTGAACAACGCATAAGTATAAAAGCATTCCAAAGTGCAAACCTGCAAAGGCACAGTCCATAGGTGTTTGCTGACAGGGTGATGTCTAGTGCATGTAAGGTACCACTGGATGTGCCAGAATGTTTTTTATTTAAAATTTTTGATTATTTTTATTTTATGTGTGTGTATATTTTGCATGTGTGTAAGTGCACCTGTACTGTGCAATGCCCACGGAGGTCAGAAGAGGGCGTCAGAACCCCCAGAACTGGAGTTACAAACAGTTGTTAGCTGCCACATGGGTGCTGGGATTCAAACCTGGGTCTTTGCAAGAACATTCAGTGTTCTTAACCACTGAGCCGTCTTTCTAGCCCCCCCAGAATTTTTTAAAATTCTGCAATCAAGGAGCTTTGAGGGCCAGTGAAATGGTTCGGTGAGTAAGGGTGCTTGCTGTCAAACCTGACAATCTGAGTTTGATTATCAGAACCCACCTGGTGGAAGGAGAGAACCAACTCCTGCAAGTTGTCCTCCGACTTCACACACACACACACACACACACACACACACACATACAAAATAACATTTTAATGGAGCTTTGAGTCTAGCAAGGGAGAGAGGAGAAATATAAAAAGAAAGCTTACCTAGGTGCTTGTGAGAGTTTGTGTATATCACAATGGGAGACATGCATGGGGACTGCTGGATTCTGCTCTAGACAAAGGGGTGTGAGTTTGGCATCCTTCTTTGGGTGCAGTCAGCATGGTTTTCTAGTCAAGCATGTGTCTCTCAGAAGAGGAAAGTTGCCCTTTTTATCTTGAAGGAGACACAGAGGTTAAGCATCTGCTTTGAAGTTGCAGAGCAATTGAGAGCCAGAGAGGAAACAGCCTAGGTTTTGACCAATAAAGATGGACAACCCACCTAGTGGAAGGCTGTGTGGAGCAGTCCCCTTGTATCCTGCATTTCCCTTTCTGTGGTGGTCAGAGGTCAGTCACACTCTAAAGCTATTATTTCAGAAATAGAGCTAGGGAGATGGCTCAGTGAGTAAGAGCACTTGCTGTGTAAGCATGAGGACCTGAGTTCATACCCCCAACACCCATGCAAAAGCTAGTCATGGCTACATGTGACTGTAACCTCAGAATTGAGATATAGGGACAAAAGGATCATGGGAGCTAGCCTAGCTGAAATGGTGTACCTCGGGGTCATTGAGAGGCTCTATCTCAAGGGACTAGGAGGGAAAGAGATAGAGGAGGTCACCCAATATCCCTTTTTGGCCTCCACATGTGCACACATGGGTACACACACCTGCACAGACATATGCATGCACCATACACACAACACACATATACATATCAAAACATTCAGAAATAAACAATCCATAGCTTTTAGATAACTTTTATTACAATATTGTTAGAACTTTTCTATTTTATTATTACCTACTATTCATAATCTATAAATTAAATTTTTATACACCCTCCTGCACACAAACACACACATACACACACACACGCACGCATGCACACACGCATGCACGCACACAGTTTGGCACCATCTGTGATTCTAGTCATACTCTCGGGGTTTTGGAGTGAACCATAACTTTTATGGAGTTACGGAGAACTACCATGGCTAGATGAAAAATTTGTCTTCCATTTTAATTATATTTACTAAACAATTTTATATGTTTCCCAATTTTTCAACAAAAGAACTGAGGGGTTTTGTTGTTAGTGTGTATAGTCTTTTTACAACTTTTATACTTTCTTAACCTGAAAAATAAAGCCCCAAAAACAGAACCCGAGGCAGTTTGGCTGTTTTGGAAGTGTTGGGAAGGGTCAGGCTATGAACCAAAGCTTCAGGGTGAGGTATGTATGTCCTGTCCTTCAGTCATTGGATACTGGTTTCTTTTGAGATGGATTAAGCAAACTGTCTGATGTTAAGAATTCTTACATCTGTCAGAATCACCTAGAATGAGCCTAAAGATACTAGAGAAGTGTCAATGGTCAGACTATTTCCAAGAGCAAGAGCAGGTGAAAGAAGGTCAAGGGTTGTATGTACATAGGCTCTGAGAAGTCACCTTTGTAAGAGAAGGTAGCTTGGGAATTTTCCCGGGCCCATCCTCTAATCAACACTGCCCTCCAGTAAACTCAAAGGGTAATTGCCTTTTTGCTTGACCCACATTCTCCTCCGTTGGCACAGAAGGAAAGAGACAGCAAGTGCCTACATGAATTATTTTCTAAAAATAGCTTGGCCCCTTTAGTCTCATATTTGTGAAAGCTTGCTTATTACAGTTCCTTCTGGTAAGGCCCTCTGCGTCTGCATCCCTTTATGGTCCATCTGGGGTCTTCTGGTCTTCCGAAGCCTCTTGGGTATGTGAGGTTCTCATCTTCCTCCTCCTTCAGTCTGTCTCCAGGAGGGAGGCTTGGTTGTGTTCCGACTGGGGAACAGATGTCCAGAGAAGGACTTAGGTAAGGACACTCAGCAAGACCCAGAGATGGTTAGGAAGGCTGCCAAGTTTTTAGATGCTGTTTCAGATCCTTGGTAGATTTAGACTCACAGATGCCTGTTTGTAGCCTACATGAGCCCTACCATGTTAGTGATGACCTTGGTCCACCCTACTTCACGTGCCAAGCCATAGAAATGTAGAAGGACAGAGTTCTATGAAAATCATACATTTAAGAGCCTAGCACCCCTATTTCCATCCTGGCTTCCTCACTTTAGCAGTAGTTGGATTCATGTTGACAATTTACATAGTCAGCTGAAGGTGTAGTTCAGTTGATAGAGTATTTGCCTGGCATTCATGAAGCCTCGAGTTCGATCCCCAGCTCCACAAGAAATGGGATGTGGCATTGCACACCTGTAATCCAGTACTCAAGAGGTGGAGGCAGGAGGATCTGATGTTTAAGGGCATCCTCAACTGCAAAGTGTTCAAGACCAGCCTCAGATAAATGAGACTCAAAAATAAATAAGCAAATAAATAAGCAAGAACAGGTAGGGGAAATGGCTCAGTCAGTAAAGTGCTGGCCATATAAGCATAAGGACCCAAGTTCAATCCCTAGTGCTTACATTAAGGAAAAAAAATACTAACAGGTACAGTGGCACACACCTGTAACCCAACACTGGGGAGGCAGAGACAGGAGAATCCCTGGGGCTTCTGAACAGCCAGTCTAGCCAATCAGCAAACTCCAGGTTCAATGAGAAACTGCATCTTAAAAACTAAAATAGGATGGGGTTGGAGAGATAATTCAGCAATTAAGAGAACTTTCCAGAGGACCTGAGTTCAATTCCCAGCATACAAGTCAGGGGCTCACATCTGCCTATAACTCCAGCTTCAGGGGATCTGACACCCTCTCCTGACCTCCATGTGCACTTATACACACGGCATACAACCCCCCCCCCACACACACAGCAACAATAACAAAAGCATAATTCTCCAGTCCTTGGTTTTCCATTCTGTGAGATAGAGATGTTTCCTAGACCATTGCAAAGATTTGAGAGGATGTGCGGAAAGACGGCACCACCACCATACCCAGCATAGAGCAGGTACAGGAAAGAAATCACAGCAGCTGTCGTTGTTCCTAAGAATAAAAAGGACTTCAAAGGCAGTGGTTTCCTTCTGTTTTTACAAACGTGTGACTATCCTCAGTCTGCCAACTTTGAGTTTAGTCTCTTTGGTGTAATGAGGAAGGAAAAACTAAGGTTGACTCAAGAATTCTTAGAAACAGATGCTAAACATAATGTAATGTGGGTCAAGCTAGGCTTGGTCTGATGCCTCACACTTGGGCTAAGTTTTGATATCTACTTTTGGGGGTGGGAAAGAGCAAGGAGTACCTGGATTCCTGTAATTATATGTACGTGTGTGTGTGTGTGCGTGCGTGCGTGCATGCATGTGTGCGTGTGTGCGTGCGTGCGTGTGTGTGTGTGTGTGTCTATGTATATGCACTGGGAACCATACCCAATACCTGGAACATGCTAAGCAGGCACTCAGTCACTAAGTTACACCCCTGGCCAACCAGTTACCATGTTAGAGTTGTTGAAATCCCTTAATTCATCTACTAAAGTGAAGTTAATTTCTGTTCTACTACCATATTCTTAGGATATATTATCTTCAACCTTTGTTGTACCTTGGTGGGAAATTCAGAAAGCAAATCCTCAGCTTTAAGGGATGGAACACATGAGGGCTTCTTTGAGCTGCTTTGAGCTTTTCAAGGGGAAGGCTCACTGGGCCAGAGGTATTGTTAGCCAAAACCCTGCTGAGCTTAGGTAGCTGAAGAGACAGTTTTGACTCCACCCTGTTCCAGGAAAAGGAATGTTGCTTTGGACCACCACATACCCAGTTTTGAGATTTAAGAGAGTCCTTGTGAAATTTTTTTAGCCTTTAAAATTTATTTGTAACAATCCAAAGAAGCCCGCTTGTTGCATGAATATTAGAGAGGGTCAGGAGAGGGAAAAAAGGAGGTGATCAAAAAGCAGGCAGACCAAGAGCAGAAAGGTAACTAGAAAAGGGTTAAGGAGACAAGCAAGCTCCCCAAATGGGAAGCCAGGGAGACAGTCCTGTGCTCTGCCAACTTACTCCTCTGAGAGAAACCACATTTTCCTGCCTCTTTTCTTTGGTGATTTTCAGAAGAAAATGCTTGTTTGTTTTATTTTGCTTTTTTAAAAAAATTTGTATTTATTTTTATTTTATGTGTATGAGTGTTTTGTCTGCATGTAAGTGTACCTGTGTTATTTACTGCCCACAGAGGCCAGAAGAGGGTGTCAGGTTTCTAGGAACTGGAGTTAAGGATGCCGTTAGCCACCATGTAGGTGCTGGGAACTGAACCCAAGTCCTCTGTGAGAGCAGCCAGTGCTCTTAACTGCTGAGCCATTTCTCCAGCACCCCCTCTTTTTTTGAGATAAGATCTCACTATGTAATCCAGGCTGCCTAGAACTCACTAGATAGACCAGACTTACCTGAAACTTGAGACAATCCTCCCGTTTCAGCCTCCCAAGTGCTACAATTATAGTTGTGCCCCACCACAAACAGCAGAACCCTTGAAAATATATATATTTGGTGGGGATGGGGGTGCTATGCACATGTGAGTATAGGTGCCTTTGGAGTACAGAAGTTGTCAGATCCCCTGGAACTGGAGCTGCAGGTGATTGTGAGCTGCCTGATGTGGGTACTGTGAACTGAACTTAGGTCCTTTGCAAGAGCAGCATATGCTCTTACCCACCAGCCATCTCTCCAACTGCCTAGAGCCCTTTCTTTAACATATTTTGGTGGCTCACCTTGACATCAGGCTAGCTCACAGGCCCACCTGCATGTGGCCCCAGGCTCAGGATTGGCTGCATAGGTGCTGTCACTCAGGAGATCAGGAATCACAAGCCACTAGAAGTAATTATGCCCCTTCTGCATACAAAGCTATGTCCACTAGAATTTTCTTAGAGGGTCACATTTAACATTTGTAGTACAGGTTTTAACTTATAGATGAGAAAATGAAGAACAAACAAAGCTGAAAAGTCTGGAGATGGGAACCAGAATTTGTAGCCTGTCACGACCAGTTCCAGGACCTCAGGGAAGGCTGTGAAAGTGTTCTCCATCTCGCTGTCCTCCCAGAAACAAAAACGATAGGAAACACTCTTTCCTATTGAGGTCTCCTGCCATTAGCAAGAAAATATAAAATAAATATCTAAAGTTCCTTCAGGCCCAGGGCCATGATGTTTATATACACCAAGAAAGAAGCCCCCTGCCCCCCCCCCCGCAAAGTAGAATAAATCAGCCATGTGATCAGGCCCTGTGGTTGCCTTGGGGAACTTTTCTGTAGTCAGGAAAGATTGTGTGGTCTCTATCTTCTCACTGGTAGAAGCTGGTTACCCACAAATACATGCGCTGATGTCTAGGAAGGATAATTTTCTTTCAAGACCATTGTTAAAAGTCCAGGCTTAAAGAAAGAGCCTTAAGGAGTCTGGAGAGATGGCTCAGTGGTTAAGAGCACTGACTGCTCTTGCAGAGGACCTGGATTCAGTTCCCGGCACCTACATGGCAGAGGCTGACAACCATCCATAACTCCAGTCCCAGGGGAGGCCCTCTTCTGGCCTCCATAGATATTGCATGACACCGGTGCACTTACACACATGCAGGCAAAGCACTCTTACACCGTAAAATAAAAAAGAAAAATAAAATTTAAAAAAGAAAAGAAAAACC
Source organism: Nannospalax galili (assembly GCF_000622305.1). NCBI lineage: Eukaryota > Metazoa > Chordata > Mammalia > Rodentia > Spalacidae > Nannospalax > Nannospalax galili. The sequence goes on from NW_008360328.1 coordinate 4,374,444, forward strand.
ATGTCTTGCTCCAACAGCTGAGTCACACAGAAAAGGCCATCCTTCCTCAGTGGTTAAGAGCACTTATTGTTCTTGCAGGGGACACACATTCAGTTCCCAGCACCCACATGTTGGTTCACAACCATCTGTATCTCTAGTTCTAGGAGTTCTGGTGCCCTCTTCTGGCCCCCATGGACCCCTGCATGCACATGGTACACATAAAGTCATGAAAGCACATACAGAAAAAAGAAAAAGAGAGAGAGAGAGAGAGAGAGAGAGAGAGAGAGAAAGGGAGGAAGGGAGGAAAGAAAAAAGAAAGAAAGGAAGATAAACCATCCTTCATTCCCATACCTTCCAGTAGAAGTGACCCCCATCTGACCCATCTGCAACCTGGCCTAGAGAACAACTTTCTTTGAATAAACTGAAGTCTCCCTGTCTGCCCTAGTGCCCACACAGTGGATGGAACAGGGGAAATGAATCTGAGTCCACTGGTCCAACAATTGCTGGGGGAACCTTCCAGCTTTCAGATGAGTTTCCAAAACTCATCTCTGAGTCCTGATGGGAAGTGAAGTAGGGGAGCCTAGAACATTCAGGAGCACCAAGTACCTACCCGTAAAACCTTGGCTAAAGAAGAAGCACTTCCTGATCGTAGCCAAGGTCTGCCCAGAGCCTGTGGCTCCAGGGACTCCTATGTGTGGCACACTTGAACAGGTGCACTATTTATGTAGAATACAGTCTTGCCTCTGAGGCACTCAAAAGAATGGTAGAATGGTCTCATGCAGGCTCTCCTTTTTGCAGACATTACAGGTGATCTACCCCTATACACCCCAGAATGATGATGAACTGGAGCTGGTCCCTGGGGACTTCATTTTCATGTCTCCAATGGAACAGACCAGCACCAGTGAGGGTTGGATCTACGGCACCTCGCTGACCACTGGCTGCTCGGGTCTGCTGCCTGAGAACTATATTACCAAGGCCGACGAGTGTAGCACCTGGATCTTTCATGGGTAAGTGGACCTGCAGACCTGCACTGGTGTTTTGTAAGAACACTACTGTGGCAGATTCTTGGAGGTGGTGGGGAAGTGGACTTGACCCCAGGCACACAAACTGGCAGTATTGGTACTTGGAGCCCATGAGGAGGACTGTAGTGGCTCCAGACTTGAAGGCAGCCAGCTGTGTTGAGGCCTGGGATAAATGAGAAGTGGATTTCTTTTTATCATCATCATCATCATTATTATTATTTTTATTTATGTGTGTGTTTGCCTCCATGTGTGTAAGTATACCATGTGCACACAGTGCCTGCAAAGACAAGAAGAGGATATCAGATCTCTTGGAACTGGAGTTACAGATAGTTGTGAGTCATCCAGGGGGTGCTGGGTACTGAACTCATGTCCCTGGAAGAACAGCAAGTGGTCTTAACCACTAAGCCATCTCTCCAGCCCAAGAAGTAGGGTTTTGTTTTATTTTGTTTTGTTTTGTTTTTTGCTTGCTCTCCTGTACCATTTAATGTCACTGTCTGTCTGGGTTTCTGGTTAGAAGCTAATCTGAGGCTGCTCTCCATCTCTGGCCAGAAGTTGGCAACATGCAGTGCTGAGTATACACTGCTTAGTTTCTGTTTAACTTGTCCCGGGTCATCACCTGACTTCTCAGAACTTTCAGATGGATTCCTTCTATGCCAGGCAAATCAATAATGGAAAGGATTCAAGGGTCAGAGCCCTAACAATACCTCTCACTTGTTAGGTGACCTTGAGCAAGTCCTCAGACTTGGCACATACATGCCTAGGTAACAGAGACTGTATTCAAGCTAATAGCTAACTGTCAGAACTGAACAGGAGCACACAGCCTAACATCCTTCTTTAAGGTGACAGCTTTCTACTTGTCCCTCACTGCTCTCTTGTCCTGAGCCCACATCGGGGTCCCATGTCCAGAGTGGCCTGTGTTATATGGCCAGCTTTGTCCCAGATAGAAATAAATAGGAACAAACGGCACTTCCTCCTAATTATTCTGAGGCGCTTAAAGCCTGCCTCCTCTGCCTCTCAGGCACCTCACCGGGGTGCACATGCTGGTTTGGTTTTCCTCTCTCTTGTTTCTGCCATGTGGCAATGTGTTTGAAAGGTAGACGCCCTGAACGCCAGCTGCATGGTGCCCCCCGTTATTTCTGCCATACAAGGACACAGAAGGGCAATTTCTGCAAGTGTACTGACTGGAGGTCCCCTGCTCTGGGGAACAGCAGACAAACCACACACACTCTTCTGTCCTCTACCTTACATGCCACCCCTCCAACCCAGCCCATGCCCCCAAAACATTTGGTTTTCTTCAGAAACGTTTCAGGTTACAATGCGTGAGTTGGGTCTCCAAAGTCACCATTTTATCTCATAAAAATAAGTGCTGGGGAGACAGCTGAACTGGTAAAGTGTTCACACTTCTGTTACCAGCACTGGGAAAGTGGAGACAAGTGCATCCCCGTGCTCACTGACCAGCCAGCCTGGGCTACTTAGCAAGTCCCAGGCCAGTGAGAGACTATCTGAAAAAAAGGGGGGGGGGGAAGGGGGCTGGCCAGGTGGCTCTGTGGACAAAGGTGCTTGCTGCTAAGCCCGATGACCAGAAACCCACCCTGAAGATTGTCCTCTGACCTCCATACTCATGCACACAAAATGTATTAAAAAATATTTTTAAAGGGGCTGAATTGACGGCTCAGCAGTTAAGAGCACTTGCTGCTCAATCATAAGGACCAGAATTCTGATCCTAGCACCTACATTGAGTGGCTTATGAACACCTGTAACTCTTGCACTAAGGGATCTGATCCCCTTCTGGCCTCTGAGAGCACCCCCCCACACACACACATAAATAAAAATAAATTTGTTTCTTTGTTTTTGTTTTTGTGACACAGTCTACCTGGAGCCCCAACTGGCTCTCTAGGTGAACCAGGCTGGCTTCAGTCTCACAGAGACCCACCTGCCTCTGCCTCTGAGTGCTGGGATTAAAGGCGTATGCCACCACACCCATCTTGAATTTTAAAAAAATATATAAAAAATCTTTAAAAAGAAACAGCTGGGCGTGGTGGTGCACACCTTTAATCCCAGCACTCAGGAAGCAGAGGTAGGCGGATCTCTGAGTTCAAGGCCAGCCTGGTCTACATAGTGAGTTCCATAGTGAGGCCAGCTGGGGCTACAGGGAGACCCTGTCTCAAAAAGACCAAAAAGGAGGAAAAAAAAAATGGACAGTGCCTAAAGAATAATGCCCAATGCCCAAAGTTGTCCTCTGTCTTTTACACACACACACACACACACACACGCACGCACGCACGCACACACACACATACATACCCCACCATGCACACATACATATATACACATAAAAATAATAAGTAAGACAAAATAGTCATGCATCGTGAGTGTAATGACATTTAAGTCAGTGACAGTCCTTGTATACAGAAGTGGTCCCATAGGCCATGTCGCATAGTATTGTAGTAACAAAGTCAAAATCACCCAGTGATGCACTTCTGAGACCATCTCCCCATTGTTAAGTGAATTTACTGAGAACTGAAGATTGTTTACCTGATGAACCACAGCTTGCAGGTCTCCATTGTAACAGCGGGGCTGTATGTGGGAGAAGAATATACATGCAAAGGTCTGCTAACTCATGTAAGACCTCTACATCCAGACCTGCTCTTCCCTGAGCTGCAACACAGGCCCAACCATGAAGAAAGCTGAGTGACTTCACTCAGTGTGTTACAGAAAGTCTGTGTGTCATCTCCTTTTATTGTGAAAGATTACTGGTAATGTTATTTCCTGGGAACTGGGAAATTAAACTGTCAGGTCCACAGTCAACTCAGGTAACAGTTTGGAAATACAAGAGTTGGGCATTGAGACTCTGTGATTAAGGATTTGAGCTTCAGTCAGTGTTTGGGATCTAAATCCTGACTCTCCTACTTACCTGCTGTGTAAACCTTGGCTAAGGTGAATTAATTCTTGGGACCACTGTAAAAGAGATAATAATCACACACACCTTAGAGGTTATAGCAACCTCAACAGAGTTTAGCTTTACTTAGATCTGTGTCAGCTACCCAGCAGCACTGACTACCCAATGACCACCAGGGCTTTGATTAGTATTCCCTCCGTTTGTGTTTATAAGCCCTTGTCTACACCCTCATTAAATCAAATGTCTCTTCCATAACAGTGGTCTTATAGATGAACTTCATTTCGCTGCTTAGCCTGAGTGATGACTGACGGGGCAGAGGCCAGTTCTGTGAAAGGCAGGCCTTCTCACTCCTAATCAAAGCTAGACAGAGACCGAAGACCCACAAGCTGCTCAGCTTGACCTGGCTAGCTTGGGAGAAGCTGCAGAGAGGATTTAGGCTTTTAGACACCCTCCTACCCCCAACCCCCTGACCGCCCCCCCGCATCTACCCTGGACACACACACACACACACACACACACACACACACACGTGCTTCTCTAAGTCCCTAAGGGAATGTTTCCTCATTACCCTTTCTGGTCCTCACCTGGTCCTCAGTGCTGATAGGCATTTACCAGGTGATGTCACCCCACTGTCCTCTGGAGTAGGGTGAGCTACTTTAGGCCCTAGGCAAGAGCTGGTATCACCTTGATCTCTGAGAAGAGGTTCTGGATGTTGTCCCTGCTTCCTCCCGACCCTGCTCTCCCATAAAGCATCTGGCCTTGTTGGCTTGGCACTGACACATGGGCTGTCTCAGGGGGAGTCAGGTCCTTTGATTCTAGTGACAGTGAAGAAGGGAAGGAAGCTGCCATCCTCCTCACCAAGGGAATTGGAGGGAGAAAGAAAGGGTCCTATCAGTGTCTTCCCAGCTGTGATGAAGAAGTTACAGGCACAGGCAAGTGAGATGTCAGCGTGGTTCCAGACAGCTAGATGTTGGAGTCCTGAAGTTTTGATGAGCCAGACAGGAAAACTGAATTTTCTTCAACTGTATGCTGTTTGGGAGGGTCTCTGCTTAAAATAAAGGAGAACAGCTGTTCTATTAGACTGTGTGAATGGCACAGATTTCCCCCGGCTCCAGTTACTTGAATTTGCCCATAACAGGTTTAATTTGGCTGCACATCATACTTATTGATGCAGCTCTGTTGAGCTATAGATTCCTGGTTCTATAGGCTGAGTGATAGTCTGTGAGGAGCAGGACCCAGGCAAGAGCTTTAAAGGACTTCTGGTAAGTCTGATATGCAATGGGTTACAAATCTCTTTTTCAGGGTCTCAGGCTTCTAAGACCCTTGCCTACATCTAGAATGAGTCCTAGAAATATGATGGGTCAGTCGAGGAGGTAGCTCTGTTGGAAGTCTGCTTACCTAGCACTCCTGAAGCCCTGGGTCTGACCCCCAGCATTGCATAAATTAGGTGTGGTGGTACATGCCTACAGTCTCATCACTCAGGAGATAGAGGCAGAAGGATCAGAAGTTCAGAACCAGCCTCAGCTCTATATTAAGTTGGAGACCAGCCTGAGCTAAATGAAACCTTGTCTCAAAAAAAAAAAAAAAGCAAACAAAAAGAAATAGAACCAGTCTATCATTTATAGTAAAAAATAAAAGGGAGGGGCACTTCTGGGAACAAAAGATAATATAAAGTATTAAAATCAATTTTTGGAACTAAAAATCGTGACTCAGCTCTACCATTCCTGGGTATTTACCCCCAAAGGCTTTAAGTCCAAATACAAGACACTTGGGGAGTGATGTTTACTGCAGCGCTGTTCACAACACCTAAGTTACGGAATCAATATAGGTATCTATCAAAAGAAAGACAGACAACGGAAACATACTAAATATGCACAATGGAGTTTTATTTGGCCAGAAAGAAGAACAAATTATGTTACTTGCAGGGAAATAGATACAACTGGACATTATCATCTTAAGTGAATTCAGTCAGACTCAGAAAAACAAACATTGCATATTTTCTCACATTTATCAATCCTAGATTTTTTATAGGTCCATAAAATCATGTATGTCTATATGACACATATGTAGAGGTGAGGCTGTCTAAGAGAATGTGGGGAACTAATGGGGAGGAGGCAGGGTAGAGGGAGTATGGACAAGAACATGGTCAAAGTACATTATATGATTGTATGACTCTGTATGAAACCACATACTATGTGCAATGAATATGTGTCAATAAAAACACTAGAGGTAGGTAATAAAAAAAAGAACTCCTAACAAATAGTTAGCTTAATGCTCTTAGAAAAATTTTTTTAATATTTTCAAAAATAAAATTCTGATAATTATAGTGTGTTAAAGATGAATACGGGAGAGGGTTGCCTGGCTACTGGGACTAGATTGGGCAAACTTGGCCTAACCAAGAGCAAGAAATTGAAAATACAAATGTTCTCTCTTGAGACTGCCAGGTGACCCAGGAGACATTTGCTGGATTGCCTAATGACCATACTTAAATAGTAGTGCTTATTAGGTAAAGCTTGTGGGAAGTCTGTCTGTACCAAAGCAGTTTCAATGAGACATGTTTTGACAGTTCTACCCTCAGCCAAATCCCTGGGCTTTGGTAGTTACAGTGGTCTACTCAGAAATGAGAGTTCTTGGCTCACAACTCTAAACATCTGGTAGGGTCATCTCCTGTGAAATAACTCAGTCTTTAATCATCGTCTTCGAGGTGCTGTGGAGGTGAGCATAGGGCTAGAGACCGACAAGGGCAGAATACCGGATAAGGGCTGTAAAGTTCCTGAGAGCCTTAGAAGCCACTGGCAAAGTGGTTCTGGGGGGGAAAAAATCTTCCCTCTCATTCCTCAGATGGAAATTGCCATGGAAAAGATTAAAGGGAATGGGAATTGTTTATTTCACTGGAACAATGAAAAGAGCTGGAAGCAGTGGTACATAATTGATACCTCATTATTCTTTAACATGCCTTTGGTGCCAATCCTGCCTGTAGCATCTTAATAAGCCCAGAATCACTGGACCACATCTCCGCCCAGAGGGATGTGTGAGTCTGTTCTTAGCTCCAAGGACTGCCTGCCCCTTGTTTATTAACTTCAGTCAAAAGCAAGATGTTCCTGCCTGAGGATGGGATGCCCCCTGCATAGCTCCCTGTGCTGGATAACTTTAGTGTCAACTTGACACACCTGGGTTGAGGGAGCCTCAGTTGGGGAACTGCCTCCACAGGACTGGCCTGTGGCCATGTCTGTGGGACATCTTCTTGATTGTTCAGTGATGTGGGAGGGCCCAGCCCACTGTGGGTGGTGCCACCCCTGGGCAGGTGGGCCTGTGTTGTATAAGAAAGCAGGCTGAGCAGGGACCAGGGGAGCAAGCCAGTAAGAGGCCATTCTTCCATAGCCTGTGCTCCAGCTCCTGCCTCCAAGTTCCTGCCCTGAGTTCCTACCTTAGGCTCCATGATGAACTGTGACCTGGGAGATGTAAACTGAATAAACCCTTTCCTCTCCAAGCTGGTATTGGTCAGTGTTTTGTCACAGCAATGGAGATACAAACTAGGACACTCCCCAAATACTGTAAGACCAGACAGTGCCTTGTACTAATTCCCTCACACTTGTTGAGCCTGAGCTTAAACTACCAATGACTCAAGTCTAAACAGTTAACCCCTTCCTCTTCTTTCTTTGCAGTTCCTACTCCATCTTAAATACGGCATCATCCAGCTCGCTCACATTTGGTGATGGAATATTAGAGAGGCGGCAGTATGAAGACCAGGGCCTGGGAGAGACGACACCCCTCACCATCGTCTGCCAGCCCATGCAGGTGAGGCTGATCGTAAAGATCACATCCTCAGGTGTATTCCGGCTTCTCTGAGGCCCACCTTTAGCATTGCCCCAACTTCCTGAGGATCCCCTGACCTCATAGGGAGCCGGTATACAAGATGATAAAAGACCCAACAGAGTAGGAAAGGTCAGATGAGCGGTGCTGTGACCACCACCATGTGAGTTTAGGCTGGGAAGCCAGGAAGTCCCATGGAGAGAAAAGGAGGTTTTCTCCTTAAAAAGGAATAACAGCCATAGCTGTATCAATTAGATGAGGCTCTTGGCACAGTAATTGGCATACTTTGAGTGCTCAATATCTGTTAACATTTCCGGAACAGACTGGAGAGAGGAGTGGGGGAGATGTCAAGCAGAGCAGACAGGGGCAAGTTGAAAGTTCTGCAGTTGAGGATGGAGAGAGAGGTGCACTCTGTCTGGAACCCAGGGTTTGAATTAGGGAACAGAGAGAAAGCGGATGGAAAGTCCACATCATCAGTCCACACACCAGCCTTGGCAGAGCAACAAGAAACCACTGGAAAGTGCTGGCCAGCAAAGACCCGGCACACCAAAGGAACCAGCAACAGCTGACGCATCAGCAAGAAGGATGTGGAAACATCTATGAGGTTCTACCAGCAGTAATGGAAACCAAAGTCCTCTGGACTTGTTGAGTCAACTTGCCTGTGTCACCACTGAGAAGCAGCAGATGCCCTTCCTGAATCCTTTCTGGAAATATAAATGAGTGTAGTCAGACAACAGAGGTCACGGCGATTATAATATGCAAAGCAGGGCCTCACGGACTGGGCAGGAGACACTGAATGGAAAATAGCCATGAGGAAGTAGTGTGTGTGTGTGTGTGTGTGTGTGTGTGTGTGTGTGTGTGTGTGACAGCAGAAGTCCTCTCTCCCTGAAGGAGCTAATGACACATCCCTTTGGGGGAGACAGCTGTCCCTCTAGATGGCTGTCTTTATATTAATGGCTGGTTTGACCCATGGGCTGTAACTCAAGTAGCCCCCCTGTTTTAGCAGGGGCCAAATGCTAATCTATGAAAAATAGCAACGGCAACACCCATGACCCCAGCACTTTTTCATAGCCTTTTAAAAATTTTTTATTTATTATTTTTATTTTATGTATATGCGTGTATTGCCTGCATGTGGGTAAGTGCACCCTCGTTGTGCAATGCCCCCGGAGGTCAGAAGAGTCTGTCGGATCCCCTGGGACTGGAGTTATAGACAGTTGTAAGCTGCCATGTGAGTGCTGGGATTCGAACCCGGGTCTTCTGCAAGAACAACCAGTGTTCTTAACCGCTGAGCCATCTCTCCAGCCCTAGCCTTTCTTACTTTACAAAGCACCCACACTGCATCTTGCTGAAGAGTAACTTGCCACATCTGCAGGATGAGTTTTATCATTCTCAGTTTACCAGTAAGCTAAACTGAGCCAAAGACTGTAATGGGGATTGCCCAAGTCACGTGCTGGCAGGGTTTGTCCTGGAGCTCAGACCGTTTGGCCCCGGGGTGGGTCTGCTATGCTATATGTTGCCTCACTGTGTTTCTTCCTCTGCAGCCCCTGAGAGTCAACAGCCAGCCTGGACCCCAGAGGCGATGCCTCTTTGTGTGTCGGCATGGGGAGAGGATGGACGTTGTGTTTGGGAAGTACTGGCTATCCCAGTGCTTTGATGCCAAAGGTGGGTTGCAGTAGCCTTTCCACAGATTCATTTGCACTCTCTGTGATTTCAGTTACCCGTCATTAACCATAGTCTAAAATTATTAAGTGGAAAATTCTAGAAAGTAATTCATAAGTTGTTTTTTTGTTTGTTTGTTTGTTTGTTTGTTTTTTGGGTCTTTTTGAGACAGGGTCTCCCTGTAGCCCCAGCTGGCCTGGATTCACTATGCCTCAAACTCACAAAGATAGCCTGCCTTTGCCTCCCAAGTGCTAGCATCAAAGACGTGCACCAACACGCCCCGCCTTAGTTTAATATTGCACTCCATTCCGAGTAGTGTGATGACATCTCAAACTGTCCAACTATGCCCTACCTAGATGAGTCACCCCTTTGTCCACTGTATCCACACTATATATGCTGCCCACCCGTTAGTTGCCTGATAGCCGTCTTGTTTAGGAAATCCACTGTCATGATATCAAAGAATCATTTGCTTCTTACTTGATCACATAGCTACCGTAGCCTTTCACATCATTACAAGAAGAAAGAAAAGTATGGCACAATAAGATAATTTGTGAGAGACTTCAAAATTTTTTATTTTTGGTGTATGAGTATTTTGCCTGCATGTATATAAGTGCAATCGTGCATACAATGCCATTGGAGGCCAGAAGAGGGCATCAGATCCCCCGGAACTGGAGTTAAAAATAATGATTGTTAGCCACCAGGTCAGTGCCAGGAACCCACCCCAGGTCCTCCTCAAGAGCAGCTGCTGCCCTTAACCTCTGAGCCATCTCTCCATCCCCATGAGAGACACTTGTATAACTTTCATTACAATATACCATTTTATTAGTAGTCATTACTGTGAACAACTTATAGATTAAACTTTATCATGGGTGTGTTTGTGTAGGAAAAGCAGAGTCTATGTAGGAGGCAATATTCTCTGTGGTCTCAGGCATCCAGTGGGGGTCTTGGAGTACTTGTCTTACCTCTAAAAGGTTGGCCTGCTCAGCACTGCATATCTGTCATGACCTCTAGGGGGCACAGTTATGCTTCATTTATGTACATGGAATCATTTATGGCTTTCACTATAGTTAGAAAATTTCTGTACTCTCTAAGTCCTTCTTGATTATTTTGAGTTTTAGGGAAGATATAAGTTTTCTTGTCCTCATTCTACAAACTGGGGTACGAAGGGGCAAAGAATAAATGTGTCTTGCCTGTGGTCATACAGCAAACTTAAGTTCAAAGACAGTCCTGTATTAGATCACCGTGTGCCATCTGCTTCCCTTCTCATTCGAGTGGCATTTTAAGATAGGGAGACTTGCCTGTGTCTGGTTGTTATCTTCACTTAGAAACCTTGTCACTGTCATCAGCAGAAGGGAGAGTATTCCAAGTCAGTCTACTGGGGGAAAAAAAAAAGCATCAGGTTCAGTATTTTCCATCAGCTTCAAATGGCTCAATTCAGTGTCTCTGGTCAAGAAGGAAGGGGTTAAGGATCAAGGAGGAAAGTCCTAAGTAAACAAGGAGTTCATGCAGTTTTTGTTTGACCATTTCCTTTTTTCCAGGCCGTTACATACGCACCAACCTGAACATGCCTCATAGCTTACCTCAGCGGAGTGGTGGTTTCCGGGATTACGAGAAAGATGCTCCAATCACTGTGTTTGGGTGTATGCAAGCAAGACTCGTGGGTAAGGATCCTGAGTGAGCACATGGCTTTTCCTGGTTCCTTAAAAAGGCTGGTACCATGTCTGTGCCAGCACATTCCTGGGGCTTCCTTTTCTACTTTGTTTTTTTTGTTTTGTTTTGTTTTGTTTTGTTTTTTGTCCATGTGCCTTTTGAGACAAGGTCTCACAGACCAAGCTGGCCTAGAACATGGAATTCTCCTGTTTCAGCCTCCTGAAAGCTGAGATATCATTGGTCTAGCAGATGTGCCAGTGGCTAGTTCAAGACAGCAGCATCTGGCAGCATAGGTTTGAGAAGTGAGGGTGAGGGAGAAGGTGCAAGATTGCTGAGTTTGCAGAAGCCTAATAATGTTTTGAAGATGTTCAGTTCTTTGCAAGCCTTTTCTATACTGGCTATGGGCTTATGGTTCCAGAGGGATGAGGGAGAAGCCTAGCAGCAGAGGTGGCCAGAGCAGAAAGCTGAGCGCTCACATCTTCAAGCAAGGACAAGAAACAGAGAGAGACAGATTGGAAGTGGAACATGGCTTTGAACCCTCAAAGCTTGTCTCTAGTGACATGCTTGCTCCAGCAAAGGCCACACCTTCTGAACCTCCCAAAACAGCTCCACCAACTGGGGATACAGTGTTCAGATACTTGGAGCCTATAGGTGACATTCACAGTCGTTTAACATATACATAATTTAACATTTACTTTATGCAAGTTACTGGACTGGGTAATGGGGACCCAAGTGTAAAGGCCCACCTTCATGGAAACGTACTTAAGTGTGTAGTGGATGAATAGCAGACTGTATGGTCTACTGAATAATAAACTCTGCATGTAACATTGTGAGAATAAAAGAAAGAAAGGAAAAGAGGGAGAAAGGAAGAGAGAAAAGGAGGGAGACAAGACATTTAAGAGGAGAGAGGTAGCCTGGAACCCGCTGTGGAAGTCATCTGAATAAAGGAGCAGAAGGGAGAGAAGGGTACTCTCAGTATAGAAGACAGCAGAAACAAAGCCACAGAGGATAGAAATAACATCAGGAGACTGAGAGGGGCCAACAAGAAAGCTCCACAGATAAAGGTGCTTGCTGCACCAGCCTAGTGACCTGAGTTCAATCCCAGAACCCACATAAAATTGGGAAGAGAGAATCAATACCAACCAGAAAGCTGTCCTCTGACCTCCAAACACTTACTGTGGCATGTGTGCAACTACACTCTCTCTCTCTCTCTCTCTCTCTCTCTCTCTCTCTCTCTCTCTCTCTCTCACACACACACACACACACACTCACATGCTCACATATTATGGTAATAATTTTAAAAAAAAGAAATAGTGTCAGAGTACAGGGAATAAAGTTCTTATTTCTGGAGCATAAGCTGTGAAGTAGAACAAGAATGAGGCTGGCAAGTTAAACCAGTTCATGGCTGCCACATGAAGGCATTCAGAGTTGACCTGGCAGTGAGAAGAAGTCAAGTCCATGAGGAAAGCACTAAAGAATCAGATGTTGGGTTTCTGGTGTCCAAGAGTCTTTCCAGTTGAGATCTGGGTTAGCACATTGAAATGATAGCAAGTTCTAACTTACAGTATCAACCCTCTCCCTGTTATAATATAGAGGTTTCTACATCTTCCTATTTGAGGTCAGAGCATCATTCCTATTTGGAGGTCTCTTCTAGTAGGACATCTTGCCACATGTTGGCACCAGAAAAAAGGAGAGAAAAGACAAGAGGCACGCTGCTTGGCCTCTTCCATGGAAACATTGATGAGGGGATTTGGCTGACACTACTGATCTCCAGGAACGCCCACTGGGAAAGAGAGGTGTATGGGGTCTGCTTGGCAATCGTTACATTGAGTGTCAAGATGAAGCCAAGGAGATCTATTACAGTGACTCTCCTTTTCATTTTCTTGGCAGGTGAAGCCTTATTAGAAAGTAACACCATTATTGATCACGTCTATTGCTCTCCATCCCTACGCTGTGTTCAGACTGCACATAATATATTGAAAGGTAAGACTCGGGTTGACATTACCTATTCCATCCCTGTTTCTTGGCACCTAATTACAGAGCAAGGGATCTTTACCAACTGTAAGTTTTATTTTGTTTTGTCTTTTGAGATTCTCAAGGCTGGTCTTGACCTCATCTTGTATCCCAGGTTACCCTTAAACTTGCAGCAATCCTCCTACCTCCTCTCTTGAGTGCTAGGATTACAGGCATGAGCAACCACTCCTGGCACGAAACTAGAGTTTTCAGTAAGGATTCTTCCACATGATGACTGACCTTATACAAAATTATACTCTGACAGAGTGATCCAGATAAGACAGGATACTAATAATTATTTTCCTAAGTATAAACTGTCTTGGATAGATTGTAGTCTTACAAAATATGTATGCCCTTTACAGAAATGATCCTTTCTTTGCATTGAAATAGATTGTTACCTGGCTTTGATTTGTTGTTTGCCATGTTTCTAGCAGTAAGGGGCTGCTGGGAATGCCACATCTTCACCTTCCTATTTCTTCTGTTAATTGGAAAGACTTCAAAAACCCCATTGTTATCTGGACACTCAACTTTTACCTTAAAATCCATGAAGTTTGCATCAGAAAGATCCCCATTCTCATTCCGTTGGAAGGAAAACTGGACGCGGGGGTGGGAGAGAGTTGGACTGTGATGGACTGTGAACTTGAGCCAGATAAACAAATAAGCCAGAAATAAGCCAGCAAGGACTTTGACACTACACTTAAGTCCTCTCTTCTTTAACCTTAAGTAAACCTTCTGCTCACTACAGAAGACACTTGTGTATTAATTTGCACAGAGAAACTGGTCTAAATGCACTATACAGAGAGCTAAACGAATATAAAGAAGTGATTCCTGCTCTGAGAGAATCACCCTGGCACTTGTAAATATTCAACATTAGGTTTTTCTGGTAGACGAAATGAATAATTTACATGATGTTCAAATACAATATAAGCTATTGTACAGTACTGAATGCCATGAGACTATCTGAAGGTTTTTGTTGTTGTTAAGTAATCATGGAATTTACTTTAGAAAGAGGAGCTATATAATGCAGAATTGAGCTGGGTGTGGTGATGCTGTAATCCCAGTGTACCAGAGGCTGACACAGAAGGATTGAGACTTTGAGGCCAGCCTGGGCTACATGGTGTGACTCTTGTCTCCAAACTTAAAAAAGAAAGTCACAGATTTGAACAAATTATCTTAGTAATGACTAGGGGACATGCCCTTAAATCAGAAAACAGTCTGTGCACCTTGTGCTAGTACAACCAGCAGATTAAATCCACGTGTTCACAAAATTAATTTTTTTAAACCATACCTCATTTTACGTATAGCAATATAATTTACATATTAAATAACACTACAAAACACAAAGTTTATTGTTGTCCTACATGCTCTGCTTTCCTTCCACTTTATGTGGAATCTAGTAGAAGGAGAATTGGAATTTTTGTAACAATTTAGCCTGTGACTCCTTTTTCCACTGACAACATGAAGGAACTTGTTCTGTCTTTGTTTTGCTTCATGTCTAAGGTTTACAACAAGACAATCACTTGAAGATTCGGGTCGAGCCAGGCTTATTTGAGTGGACAAAGTGGGTTGCTGGGAGCACGTTACCTGCGTGGATACCTCCATCAGAGTTAGCTGCAGCCAACCTGAGTGTTGATACAACCTACAGGTAATCTCTGACCTGCTGCGTCCCTAGGCCACTGTGGCCTACACTGTCGCCAGGCCACATTCATCAAGCAGTTGAAAGACAGGCAAGGCCTGCAGGGAGTTATCTATAGTGGTGGAAGTCAATGAAAAGAAAACTGCAGAAATGCCAGTATTCCTTCGTAATTATTAGTAGTATAAATTATACTCCTCCCCCAGCTTACTTCTGTGCTGGATTTTCCTACCTTTGTTATACCTGTTTGAATGTGATAATAAAGCCATTTTGTATTTCAGGGACACATACATATTAGTAATAATTCAGTTCATCTACTCACTGAGGGATAAGGGAGGTAATGGTGTCTTTTTACTTCCAATCTTCTAAAGCATTTGTTCTTTTCTCCTTTTGAGACAATGGCTCATTATGTAACCCAGGCCAACCTGGCACTCATGATCCTCCTGTCTCAGCCCCCTAAGTGCTATGACTACAGGTGTGGGCTAGCTATATCTGGCTTCCTAAGGATTTTTAATTCTCTTTTCTATGATCCTAGAAACTGAGGAAGCTACTGTGTGCATGTGTGTGTGTGTGTGTGTGTCTGTGTGTGTGTCTGTGTGTGTCTGTATGTGTGTGTGTTTGTGTGCATATGTGATGGTGAGAATTGTACCCAGGGCCTCATGCACTCTACTGAGCTGTGTACCCAGACCAGAAGGCCATCCATTTTTTTGCATGAGAGAATTCAGGTGGCTTGCCTATAGATAGTGCATTTAGTGACCACCACATATATAAGAATCATAATACAGGCATTATTGTAAAAGATAACATTTATTGATATTATTCCGTATCTCCCGTTCTGGGGATTCTACCTTTAGTCATTTTCCTCCCTGTTCATTGCTCTTTCCATTAGACCACACTATTGCCCAGTTAAAGGTTAACCAATAATAATAAGTGGCAGAGCCGGGTGTGGTGGTACACGCCTTTAATCCCAGCACTTGGGAGTCAGAGGCAGGCAGATCTTTGTGAGTTTGAGGCCAGCCTGGTCTACATAGTGAGTTCCAGGACACCTGGGGCTATAGGGAGACCCTGTCTCAAAATGACAAATAATAATAATCATAATAATCATCATAATAATAATATAGTGGCAGTATCTATCAAAAGCCCACTCAGGGGACTAGAGAGATGACTCAGCAGTTAAGAGCACTGGCCACTCTTGCAGAGAACTTGGGTTCAATTCCCAGCAACCACATGGCAACTAACAACCATCTATAACTCTAGTTCCAGGGGATCTAATGCCCTTTTCTGACCTCTGTGGGCACTGCACGATACAGGTGAACTTAACACACATGCAGGCAATACACTCATACACATAAAATAAAAATAAATACATTTTTTAAAAAAACCGACTCAGATATTTTGAGGAAGGACAGTAATCACAACCATTACAGTAGGAAATTAAACTCCTGTTTCATAGGGCAGAATATGGCATAAGTGACAAGTCTAACTAGAACTTTCTTCCTTGTGCTGTGTGGATCTTTCCTTTCAAATACCTACTCACACCATGACTGAACCACTGAGTTTCTGGCTAAAGCATGGGTCCTGTACTAATACACTTTGTATTTTGTCCTGTCCTCTTTCTGGCTACAGTTTTCTATTCCTTAGGGTAAATTACAATAGTATGGTCCCCATGCCAATGGCCATCACCCCTCTGGCCAGGAAAGAGATCAAGTTATCGTTGACATTGGGGAAGTAACTCTAATCTCTGTCCGTCCAGCCCCATCCAGGTCAGCTTGGGATGGCTCAGTTTCAGTTCCCCTCTGGGTGTTCTGTGATGCTTTCTGTGACCTACAAAGCTCCACAAATCTTTCTTCACTGAGCCTTTCAGTGCCCACCAGACATGCACACAGACACACCCAGACCACATGCCCATCAGTTGTACAGGCAAAAGGATGACTGCTGGGGATCACTGGATCAGGACATGGTCCTTATTTCAGATTTTCTTTTCCATTTTAAAATTCAATTTAACATTTCCTATCAGTTTGAAGTGGGGTTATGAAATCTCTAATCCTATAAATCAGTTGGGAAAGCCAAAGTTAAAGCATATGAGAGGCACCATGGTAGAGTTAACTAACCCCCGTGCCATTAAATAGCACCCAATGAACACACCTTTGGAACAAGTAAGTAAAGCGCCAAGTGGTGGATGAGAAACAATCCCAAGCATCAGGGTAGCCTGAGTAGAGCACACTGTGCTTCAAGGGTCCTGGCTCCTTGCATCAGCAGTGGTACAAAACAGGAGGGAGGGAGCTGGAAACCAAGCAAGGGAACTTCACTAGCCTGGTGACTCATACCTAAGCATCATCTACAAGCAGCAAGACCAGCCCGTGGGCTGTGTGTAGAAAGCAGCCTAGCATTGGGGAACTGGGCCAGGGAGCAGGAGAGAACAAACAAAATGTGTGCCAGCCTGGCAAAACTTCAGAGCAGAGCGCAAGGCCCTGACACCTGGCGTAGGGAGGGGCACAGAGAACTGAGGGAAGGCATGGATCTGGAGTGCTTAGAGAGGCAAGCTTTGGCTAGGGCTCGAAGCAGGATCCTGTACTATAGCTTGGAGCAGTATGGGTAGGGAGAAGAGGGTAGCCAAGGGAAAGTGCTAGAAGAACCATCTGAGAAGTTAGAGTACTGAATTCCAGGTCCAGTGAGTGATTGGAAGCTGACCTGACTCTAAAGACAGTACTGGGCCTTTCGGGTATAGCAAGCAGTGTGTCAGACCCTACTTAGAGGAGAAATTCAGAGTGGGACCCATACCCAGCAGGACATGCTTCAAAGTGCTGGAAGAAATCAAAGGCAAGAATTGGTGAGGACTAGATTCTCCTATCTGTTCTATTGTTTCTACATAAATCTCAAATAGGACAATGTGTTTTCACCCTTGAAGTGACTCCCTGACCATACAAAGTGTCACTTTGTCTCTGAGTGAGGGAGAGAGGGGAGCTCCTGGAAGACAGGGTGATGTAAATGGTAGTGGAACTGCATGAGAGGTGGGGATGGAGAAAGAAGAGGAGGAGGAAGAGTTTACTCCAGAGCAAAGACATCCATCCCTCACAGGTGGTGACTCTCGCCTCTACCTACCCCCCAGGGTGTGGTGGGATTCAGGAGGATCTTTACTAGGAGAAATGTGCCTGCTGAATAAAGGCTAAGAACAAGTAGATTTCCTTCAAATAAAGCAGAATTAGCTTGCTGTCTGCAAGACAGCACAGAGGGGAAACTCAGAAGGATTTGGTTTGTTTGTATGGCTAGTTGGTTGGTTGATTATATGAGAGAGAATTTTGCTATGTAGCCCAAGCTAGCTTTCAACTTGTGGCAATTCTTCTACCTTAGCCTCCTGGGTGCTAAGATTACAAGCATGTGCCACCACACCCTGCAGTGAAGGGAAATCTTGAGGAGAACACTGTCAGGGTTGTCCCATATAAGAGAGTCATTCAGTTCCCAGGGCACATCTGAGACTCAGATTCAAATCTCAGTTCTAAGAGTTTCTAAAGGCTTAAGCAAGTCAGCTGTTACCTCAGCCTGTGTTGTCATTCAGAAACTTAAAATTCACAAAAGTGTTGCTGGGAAGATTATCCTGAAAGAATTCAGGCCAAGTTCTTACATAGAGCCTGACATGGGAACCTCTCAGTAAATATTTTTAGTATTAATTCTAACAGTAGTAGTGTATTATAAGATGCCATGTGGAGTTATTTTGAGAATTCAACACCACCTACAACAGGCACCACATATTCAACAATGAAAGACACAAATAGAAAATAGAAAAAGCATAGGACATAGTTGTACTCAAAAACGAGATCCACATCTCATAGGCCATAAAGTCTAAAATGTAAGGGGGTGTGGAAACAGGCTGCAGTGGGCCCCATGGGCATTGGTGACTGGTCACCAGTAAGGATGCTTTGACCCTCTTCTTACATGCCTTTGTACATTGTGTCACAGTTATGTTTTACTTCTATAACCTCTCCCTGGTCCACACAGAGAGCTTCTAAAGTGGAGAAATTTGGTGCCCTGCATCTTTATGTCCCTCGGCTTTTTCTAGTGCTGGGTACATGGTTTAAAAGAAGAGGTAATTGTCACCCCTGAGGAACAGATCCTCAAACAACCTTAAGAGTAAAAATAAATTGGTTTATCTGGGCCAACTGTAGGGTCTTAAACACCCAAAAGGAAAGTATAACCAAAGGGGAGAAAAAAAGAAGAGGTAAAGAGAAAGAAATGACTGGTGGCAATTTCATAAGCTCACAGATTAGATGGACTGCACACCTGCTTTTCAAACCCACCTTGCAGCTCATTATGGATAAGGCTGCTGAGGAGAGACTTGGGATGCCCCTGATGTGATGATCTGCACAAAGGGATGTAATCTCCACCTTGCTTCCTATTAGTCATGTGATTAGGAATATCAATGATCACTAATGTTAGTAAACAGTAGTGGGACTGCTTGTGTGTCCGTGTGGGTGAATACACTGAATGCCTGTGACACTCTACCTGTAGCCTTTATTTCTGTGCATTTCAACCTCAATATCTGCATAGTAAAATTCTCTTCCCTGCACCTCCTTCCTTTCTGGAAAAATGGATAAACAGAAACATGGGAACTTCAGAGGGGCATTAGAGTATTTAGAGTACTATCCATTGCTTTGTCTCAGGATGAAAATGTCTAAATGTTTTCCTTCTCATTGTTCATTTTTATATTGCAGACCTCACATTCCAGTCAGCAAATTAGTGATCTCAGAATCCTATGATACGTATATCAGTAGAAGTTTCCAAGTGACGAAAGAGATAATAAGTGAATGTAAAAGTAAAGGTAGGTGGTATTATCTTTTTCATATTTTAAAAAATGGACAATTCTACATCGTGATGTGTGGGCTATTCAAAATGTTCAAATTTGCTTTGACAAAGTTAATAGGAAAGAAATATGTTTCTGCACTCTCTGTGGAGACTTTAACATTAAATTTATAATATTCTCTGAGGACACAAGAACACGTTGCTCTTCATTATGATACTAACCAGGGTTCTACATTGTAGCTTAGTCATCTTGTACCCTATAGAGGGGACTCCCTGTTATAATTTCCAGAAGTTCTACAGAGTAACACTATTTGCCTACGGGTGAACCAGGAGCAGGAACATCTACACACAAACTCACCCACAGAAACACATATACTGTCCCTGTTGCCACTAGCCAAGAGCAGTGTTGGATAAGGCTCAACTCTGTTTGCTGTTGGGTTTTTTAAAGAGTGATCTCAAATAGTTGGTGACATATAGGACTGGCTTCACCATAAGTTTTAGGTTAATATATTCATGGAGCAAAGACTGCAATTCTTTTTCTTTTAATGTTTTATTATTATTTTTATTTGTTGTGTATGAGTGTATTGCCTGCATGTATGTGAGTGCACCCGTGTCATGCAATGTTATGGAGGTCAGAAAAGGGCTTCAGGTTCCCCTGGAACTGGAGTTAAGGATGGTTTGTAGCCAACATGTGGGTGCTGGGAATCAACAAAAGCAATCGGTGCTCTTTACTGCTGAGCCATCTCTCCAGCCGCAAGACTGCAATTCTATGCGTGCAGATGTTAACAGTGGGTAGCCCTGGACAACAGAAGATAGATGGTCCTCACCTTCCAGTAGCCACTCATAAGCCACTCACTACCATGAAGATACATGAAACATGTCCTCAACAACGAGGTCCCCAGTGCTTACAACTCTGCAGTGGGGACATTTAAAACTGTACTTGAAGAGCTAGTGTGGGGAGCTCAGTGGATGCAGAGCTGTTCTGTATCTTGATTAAGGTGATAGTTACACAGTGATCACATATGTAAGGAGAAAGAAAAGACACCCAGGCGAGAGAGTTGCCAGGAACTTTGTGCTCACACACGAAGCAGTATTGACAAGCCTCGGGGGAGATGAATGAACATGTGGATTGCACCATTGTTCATTTCCACATATTTTTATGGTGTGCACCACATTCATGAAAGTTGCAATCATGGGGGAGGCTGGGTGAGGGGACATGAGACTTCTCTAGTCTAGGAGGGTATGGTGTGGTATGACCTCCTATGAATCTGTGGGGGTTTTTTTTCTTTAATAATTTTATTTTTGTCTTTTTGAAGCAGGGTCTCCCTGCAGCCCTAGCTGTCCTGGAACTCACTGTGTAGACCAGGCTGGCCTTGAACTCACAGAGATCCGCCTGCCTCTGCCTCCCAAGTGCTGGGACTACAGGCGTGCACCACCACGCCCGGATCATCTTTAATAATTTTTTAGTTTTCCTAATTAGCATACAAGGTATTTGAGATTAGTATGGCATTTTTAAATTTATATTTTATGTGTCTGAGTGTTTTGCCTGCTATGTATATAAGTGCACTGTGTACAGTGCCCATGGAGGCCAGAAGAGAGTGTTGAATCTCATGAAACAAATTACAGTGTGAGCCACTGTGTGGGTACTGGGAACTGAACCTGGGTCCTCTGCAAGAGCAGCAAGTACTTTTAACCAACTGAACCATCTCTCCAGCCCCAATTATGGTATTTTCAAACAAAGTATGTTTAAGTAGGTTCCCTGTTCCCAAATTTATTATTAATTAATCTATTTATTTATTCACTTATTTACTTGCAGTGTCCAGGATCAAACCCAGGGCATTATGCATGCTAGACAAGGCTCTACCACTGAACTCTATTCCTAGACATTTTTAGAATTTTTACTTATCATATAATAATTGTACATATTTATAGAGTGCAGTAAGATTTTAATGCAATGTATAATGATCCAATCAAGGTAATTACTTTTTCCTCTCCTTAAGCATTTATTATTCCTTTGTGTTGGGTATAATTGACCTAAAATAAAAAGATTTTTTTAAAGAAAATAAAATTACGTTGATATAACAATAATGGAGAATTTTCAAAATATTGCTTGGGTGAATTATCTTCATTTTGAGGATATCTGTCCCTCACCAAAACTTGTAGCAACTTCCAATATTTATGAGGTATTTACATATTCTTCCCACTTCCCAGGAAATAACATTCTGATTGTGGCCCACGCATCTTCCCTTGAAGCATGTACCTGCCAACTCCAAGGCCTGTCCCCTCAGAACTCCAAGGACTTTGTACAAATGGTTCGAAAGGTAATCATTCTTGCATTCATGGAGCCCGTGGTACATGGCTTCCTAACAGTCTGCTGACTGGCCGATAACTAATTTCTTTGAGGCACACATTTCTGCTGAAGTGGGGAGATACAAGTACTGATTCATTCAGCTAAGATGTATTGGGTGGGACTCTGTGTGAGGCACTTCATTAGGCCTCCTATGAGAGGGAAAGATGAGTTAGTGATCACATCAGCCTCTAGGAGCTAACATTTATGGAGGCCACCAAGGGTTTTAAGTGACAGGGAACACTAGAGCATGTGAACAGGGGTGAGTAAAAGCACAGCCCAGAGCTTAGCCTATAGAGAGGGTCAAGCAGGAAGGCCTGAGGAAGGTCCTACTTGGGAATGACCAGGCTGAAAGGCAAAGACAGGATCAAGACAGCAGGAGAGAAGCCAGACCTCATGTCTGGCTTCCTCCTTCTGCCTGTAGAAGACATTTTCATCAGCCACATCCGACAGAGTCCCCCTCAGGTGACCCCAGTTGCCTACACAGACCCAAGTTTAAACTCAGTCATACTTCTCTCATTTAAAAAAAGTTTACTTAGGCATCCATCCATCTCATTATTCTGTAAGCGGCCGGAGGTCAGGGGTGGCTGTCTTGTTTACGGCTGTGGCTCTGGATACAGAACACAAATTAAGCTTTGACTTGCCATGACTCCCGACATTAGCAAGCTCGTGCTCACTTCTTTAAATTGCTTCTGCTTTAAATTGTGCAAGTTCCTGTGCTGTGTTCCCCCCAAAAGATAAAACAAGGGTTATAAAAAAATTTTTAAATTGAATAATCAGCTGGGTATGGTGACTCATGCCTACAATCCCAGCCTTGGGAAGTGGAAGCAGAAGGATCAGGAGTTGAAGGCCACCCTTAGCTACCAAGTGAGTTCGAGGCCAACCTTGGCTACATGACACCTTGCTGCAAAACGACAACGATAACAACAAAAACTTGGACATTCTTTCGCATTGTGTCCAAATATAATGTCAGACATCTGAGATGCCTTTTTAACTTGATATGCAAGTTGGAGTTGATTCTTGACACATTAGTGTTACAATAGTCCACCCTTAGTTGCATTTTCTGTAATTTCAGTTACTTGTGGCCAGAAAATACAATACTATACAGTAAAATAACAATTAAGTTATCATATAACTTTAATTACAACATATTGTTATAATTGTTTATTTTATTTATTATTGATGTTGATCTTACAGCCTAGTTTATAAGTTAAACCTTATCATGGGCATGTAAATAAAGGACAAAACAGTATATACAGGTTTTGACACTATCCAAAGTTTCAAACATCCATAAAGGCCTACAAACATACCCTCTGTAGCTAAGGTGGGAGCACTGTGCATGCTCTAGCCTCTTTTCTCCTGCCCTGTTAACCAGCAATCATAACTATATAGTAGGGGAGCTCACAGTTGAACAGATCCTGAGGATGTATGCTAATGTTGTTGCCTCTGATTATCAGTTCCATCCATTTCAGGTTGTTTATTGGCTTTTGAAGGGTTTTATGTTTCTACAGAGCCCCTATTCATTACTACTTGTATGCTCTGAGAACACCTGAATGCCTTTGGCTAGGTCAAAGTTAAGACATTAACTCTCTAGGCTGGAGTGATGGCTCAGCATTTTAATAGTACTAGCTGCTCTTTCAAAGGACTGAGGTTTGATTCCCAGAACCCACATGGCGGGTGACAACTGTCTGTTACTCCAGTTCCAGGGGATCCAATGCCCTCTTCTGGCCTCTAGGGCATTGCACACACATGATGTACTTACATACATGCAAGCAAAATACTCATACTGTTTTATTTTGCCTTCAATCGCTGTGACAAAACACGCTGACCAATACCAACTTGGGGAGGAAAGGGTTTATTTGGCTTACATCTCCCAGGTCACAGTTCATCACTGAGGGAGTCCAAGGTAGGAACTCAGGGCAGGAACCTGGAGGCAGGAGCTGAATCACAGGCCATGGAGGACTGCTGTTTACTGGCTTACTCCCCTAGCCCCTGCGCAACCTGCTTTCTTATACAATACAAGACCACCTGCCCAGGGATGGCACACCCACAATGGGCTGGGCCCTTCCACATCACTTTATAATCAAGAAAAAGCCCCACAGACATAGCCTCAGGCCAGTCCAATGGAGACAATTCCCCAGTTGAGTCTTCCTCTACTCAGGAGTGTCTAGTTGACAACTAAAGCTATCTAGCACACATACACACACACACACACACACACACACACATATATATATATATATTTTTTTTTTTTTTAAGACATTAACTCTTAGTCTTCTGTTCTCCCTTTCCTTGCTACTGTCATTCCAGATCCCATATCTAGGCTTTTGTTCCTGTGAAGAATTAGGAGAAACTGGAATATGGCAGCTGACAGACCCACCCATCCTTCCCCTCACCCATGGACCTACTGGGGGCTTCAACTGGAGAGAGACCTTGCTGCAAGAGTAAGCAACTGAGTGACGAAAAGAACCGGCCTTTGAGAGAAGAGTCCTTGGGTTTTCAGGCATGGTGGAAAAGCCCATACTGCATTCCAAGTGGACACTCAGAATCATTAGCGTATTTCCTTTCGTACTTAGGGTTCTGACGGTGAGACTGTGTCTGTGAGAGAAAGGCATGATTCACGGGGAAAAAATTCTTTTTTCTCTGGACTTGCCTAGCCAACAAGGTTTTGGAGAACTGTCTTCCTAAACTGGGGCACCTGCTGCAGCAGAGACTGTCACTCATCTTCTGGCTATGCATGGCTAAAGAGCCTTACTTTTCCCCTGGGAACTGCCCCACCCCGCTCTCTTTTCAGAGGCATGCAAGGGGAAGATCTGGGTCCAGAATCCAACTGGGGATGGGATATTCTTTTGTAATCCATTTGAGAGTCAGGCAAAGCCAAGCTGAGGAGTGCTTTGATGGTGATTAGAACCCAGGCCCTGCAGAGAATAGTCCTTAGGTCACACAGCAGATTCCATCCTCAGTAGACTGCATACACCAGTATCCAAGGCACCTGCTTAAGGACCCCATGTTGGTGGACCCTGGTACCACCACACTGTCTCTAGAGCAGCTGGTCCTTCTTGCTTCTATCTGTGAAATGGGGAGAAAGGCACTTTTGCTCTCCAAAGTACTCTTAGAAGCTAAGATAAATGTGTGACTCATTGAATGAGAGGGGCATGGCACTTGCCAAATAGTAAGCAAATTGAAATGACCCCTCCGCCTCGAAATCACCAAGTCTGCCTGAATCAACAAGATTTGCTTGTCTTTTCCCCTAGACTCTAGACTGTGGTAAGTAGTTTAGCAGGTTGACATCTTGGAAGGATGTATGTTCAATACAGTATTTGAATTAGTAAGAAGCTCATTGTGTGCAATACATTTTTATAAACTATACCAAGGGTTGGGTTGTTGTACACACACAGTACATGCTAGCCAGAACAGAAGGTCCACAGATGCACCAGAGCTGTCTAATGAAGTCAGGGAATTAACTTGAATGATAACAGTCACAACTGCACTGCTACTTTCTCTGTCCTCTTTTTGTTTGCTTTTCTATGATAATTTAAAATAGACAGGAGGTAGGGCTACTTGAGGGACATTGGAGAGCCATATCCTATCTGTGGATTCTCATCACACCTGCTTCCTTGTATTTAGAGGGAGATTATTTAAGACAAGAATAAATGACAATCAAACCAAAACATTACTCATCAATGTCTGTTTAATTGTGTGAATAGCTGTTAGGGTCACAGACAATGGTCTGATATGCTATAGTTCATTTTGTAATGTGTGTGTGTGCAAAGGGAAACCCCAGCCATTTATAGGGAACATTGGTATAAAACAAATCTGTATGTGTTATAGCAACATTCTTTTAAAACACAGATATGTAAAATATGTGCCAACATGGCAATCATCTAGGAGGAAAATACCTCCATTAAAAGTCTTAGAAGTCATATTACAGTCAACATAATGTCATTCTTCTGGTATTTGTAATGAGGCAAACATACCTTTCACTCACATTAAGATTCATCATGAACTTCCATGGACTTTGAGTGCTCAGAATATGTCCCGCAAACTTCTCATCAGATTTCCTGGAAACTGTAGAGAAACATCACAGTGTCTGTACTTTTTCAAAATCAAGTTCACACTAGGTTTTCCTCCCCCTCTCTCTCAGTTGTCTTAGTCCTCTGGTGTCCTAGTAAATAAATCTGTTTGATTAAGCCACATTCCACTGTCCTTAGCCCAATATGGACAGAGTCCTGGGCAATTGTCTACAGAGCCAAAGATGATAGAAATCTGAACTAAAGTTTCTGAATAATTTAGGTGGAAAACTAAGTACAGAAAAAGTTTAATCCCCTGCTTTAATTATTCAAATTGCTTATCAGAATGGCTGGGTGATCCAAATTCACATTAAAATTTCATTGCATGCTTGCCTACTTAAAAAATTAAACATGGATTTCATCTGAGCAATCCTTTGGAAATCTCATTGAATGTATGTATAGTAAAAGAGAACTATATCATCCAATTGCATATTCACACAAAAATTCTTTGTGATCTTAGATCCTGAGTAGATACTAGTTCTTTTTGATCTGAGGCTTATTTACACTTATTAATTCAAACGATTTGGGAGAGGAGGGAGGGAGGGAGCGAGGGAGGGAGGGGGGAGGAAAGGAAGGGCCAGAAAAGAATAATCAAATGATTTCTTTTACAACATATTTTTAATTGTCGAAGCCACCTGAAATAAACCAGGGGATGAAATTAGGGAAGGGGTTTAATCTGGGATTACAAGTTTAAACATCTTCTGGCTTCAACACATGTGTGCATGCCCCATTATTATTCAGAGGTAGGACTTTGTTCCTGTGATTTTAAAGTACCACATCTATTGTGGCATGCACTAGAATAACTGGCACGTTTTGATACACACACTGGGATGTCCTTTTCCCAGGCTCTCCTGTCTATCGCTTCACCCCAATGGGTGGGATCCCTTTACATTCAGATTCATCTAATCTGAATGGCTGATTAAGTGGCCATCTGATGGCTGAAAGAGCAGGGTGTTTTTCACCCTGGAGTGAAAGGCTTGGAAGACTTTCTACTTTTTATCTTAATTATACTTTGACCAAAGAATTATTTTAAAGTAACCTTATATTTGAAAGATGATTTTGCAAAAAAAAAAAAGAAAAAAGAAAAGAAAAAAATATATACTTTCTGGAACGGTATGGGTTTGGTAACCATTCTGCGTGTTTTGTTTGGGGTGCTTATAGATCGTCTTCCTGCCATGAGTAGGATTGCCATGGATGTATCTTTTCCACTCAACTAGCTGTATTCGTATGAAAATGAAGTCTCTTATTTCAATTACTTAGTGCCATGGGGAGCTCACTAAACAGCTACAGGAAGAGACAGTCCTATCTCATTGCTTTTGTAGAAAGGCTTCCCTGTGTGCTCAAAGGAAGGCATTCCTCTGCAACCTAGGCACCGGGCGACACCAGTGTTTAATTTAAAAGCAGCGATGAATTGCTCTTTTGAATTCACTCCCAGTATATTCATGTGTTAGAATACAGATGAGCCTCCGATTAATTTTCACAGGCATCAGCACAGTCAAGTGTACTGAATCTGCACAAAGTTAGATAATGAGGCTCCAGGAGATTTGCATTTAAATTGTAATCCGGCACACGTGTGAGGCGGGGACAAGAAGCGATGTAGTCTGACAGGGTTGTGCTGTTAGAGGGATAAGACTAGGAAGAAGGGCGGGGAAAGACTGACAACATCTATTTAGATGAATGTTCATATTACAAAGGTGATGGGAGATGTTTTGTTAAGTGAAGGCAGGTGCTTCTCATCTTTAAACATAGGATTAAAGTTGGATTTGCTTTTGTAACACTTCAACATTGACTTCTCCTGGGAAAGTGACAAGTTATAATACAGATTCATAGGCAAGGAGGTGGGGGGATTGCCTCTCAATTGCAGAAGAAATAACTTGACTGTTAAATGCATAAATGCATAGGCTTGTTGTATGTAGGCTTAAAATTAGTGATAAATAGTCAAACTTAATATATAGTCAGTGCTTACAAATATTTTACCTGATACTCCTTAGCTGCCATTATTCACAGAAATTTTGCAGCTGTTCAACTCTTTGTGGACTCTGTGTGGGATACATATGTATTGGGAAAAATGTGTACTGTTCTATGGTTGCCACTAAGATGGGAACAGCATCCCAAAGCCTTTGAGTTATGCAATAGACCATTCCAAACCTGCTATTTTGAGAAGGTGTATTTATTTCTTTCTCATTTATGAGACTATTGTATCATTTTTTTTCTATGTGATTCGAGTGTATTTATTTGGGAAAAAGTTTGTAATTATAAAAAAAGAAAGACCACACCTAACCATATTGCCAGATTCCTTGTATGCTACCGTGGCATCTGCTTCCCTGGCTGAGAGCTACTCTTCCCGATACAGCTATAGCATCATTGTAATTAGTTCACTCCATTCCAGGGGCATCTCTGTTGAAATGGTTTGTAGATGATTTAATAAAAAAGAAACTGTCCTCAGTGGATCCAGAGCACATTAAATACTGAGTGCTGTCTCTTCCTATCATGTCCTCCGATGTTATTGTAGTCATCCCAATTTCTTAAGTGTCCATTAAGAGTATGACTCTCCTGTCAGAGGATTGGAGGGATGCTGCTGCTGATGGCAAGGCGAGGATGCTCCAGCAGCTCTGTGGGCCTCAGATGCTTCCACTGAGGCATCCAGCCTCTAAGTCATCGAGACAGAGTGAGCAGTGAAAGGCCAAAGTCACTGAAAAAGCAAGCTCCAAGATACTTCCAGTTCATCCTCTGCAAACTGTAGGGGACACAAAATACCTTTCCTTCACTGATTCTAGGTTCAGCGTTCAGGTCCTTACAACAAATCAACAAGAGAAAAATAAGCAAGTTCAGCTTTTGTGTGACATGGGAAACTTCATAAGGAAATGAAGACCCCAAACCAGAGAACAATTAAACTGAGATATATGTATATATGTCATATATATCATATATATGTATTATATATAACTTTTCTTTCTGGTTTTTAAAGATTTATTTTTATTATTTTAATTATTTGTATGTATGTATCTGTATGTAGGTATGTGCACGAGGACAGGTGCTCATGGAGGCCAGAGGCTTCAGATCCCCCTGAAGCTGGAGTTATAAGCAGTTGTGAGCTGTCTGACATGGGTGCTAGGAACCAAAGTTAGATCCTCTGCAAGAGCACTGTGTGCACTTCACTGAACCATCTCTCCAGCGGCCCTTGGTTTTGTTTTTTGAGTTAGCCTTGAGCTTATTATATAGCTGAAATGGCCTTGAATTCCTGATCCTCCTGCCTCTACCTCCCAAGGGCTGGGATCACAGACCTGTACCACTGCACAGGGATAAGCCTAAATGTTTTTATGCTAAGTTTGAGGACAAGTGGATGGTCATGGAGAAATAAGACTGAGCAGAGAACATGATCTAACCACAATAAGCTATGGGAAGCTGGAAGGCCTGCTTGGATTCTTCTTGGTGTCCCTCTGTCTTCAGAGACAAGGGTGACTGCTTTTCCCAGTTACAAGGATAGTACCTCTCATGTGGGGTTACAGGACCTGCTTCAGGAGGAGGTCAGAGAATCCTAACTTTTGTGACCTGCTTGAGGAGAGAGCAGCGAATGACCATCGTAATACTCTGGTTTCTCTTTAGATCACAGAAATCTTTTGCCTTTTATTAGCGTGACCTCCCTGCTGGCATCTGCAAACATCTTCATCTTAAAGACATTTAGTTATGCCTAAGTGCCATATTTGGGGGTAGCAGTTCTCACCCCACTGACATCATCATTTCCTGCCAATGTCCACCTCAACCTCATCCATACAGTGAGAATCTGAGAGAGAAAAAAAAGAAAGGCAAATCTGGCTCAGGCTCCATTCTATCCCCATACACTATATTTGTGAAGTAATTACATGTTAAGCTAATAAGATTTTAAAATAAGCCTTGAAAGCAAATTTGTGCCCAGGCCATAAATACAGATTTTCATCGACATAATCATCCAGTGCCCTAGCAGGGTCCACTTCCTGAGGAAATATAACAACCAATGCTGGTAACAGAACAAAAGCCCAGGTTATGTTTAGCCTTCTGGCTGGTTCTCAGCTGTTCTCTGCTTGACAGATTCCCAAACTCATTTTGCCCTTTTGTGATGTGTGCAAAGGCTGGCTGCACATCCAGAGAAAATCAATCAGTGTGCTTTGCATCTGCCAAAGCTGACATCAGCAAAATGTGGTGCTTTTCTTGTTTGTGGGGTTTGTTTTGTTCTTGCCCTTGCTTTAGCCCCCTCCCCCACCAAAAACAGCTTCCTCTCAAAGAAGCAGAATTTCATATGAACCCCAGATGGCTTCCTTCTGGCCGGGAAAAGATGTCCTGGCAATTCAGCTTGCTGGTTATCCTGGTGTTCTTGGGCAATCCCGAAGGTTAGTATTGCTGGAGAAGGTCAGGCGATACTAGAAATGATGCCGACATGTTGAAGCCAGGTGTCAACACCGGCTGCTGGCTGCTGCTCGCCTTCAACATACTTCACCTGCAAAGTGAGCAGAATAATGACCAGTTTCCCCTCCCCCTCCCTTCCTTCCTTCCTCCCTCCCTCTTGCTGTCCTGTCCTCCCTTCCTTTCCTTCCTTCATTTCTTCATTTTGCCAGTATGGTTTTAAGAATCAAATGAGAGAGTCGTACTATACCTCACTATGTGGCCCATTCTGACCTCAAACTTATGATCTTCCTGCCTCAACTTCCTGACTACTGACATAGCAGAGGGCCAGTAAAGGGGCTCAGTGGGTAAAAGCACTTGACATGCAAGAGGGTGACCTGTGTTTGATCCCCACAACCTACAGTGGGAGGAAAGAGCCAGTTTTCAAAAGTTGTCTGATCTCCACAGCACACACTGTGACATACGTGGGCCTGAACTCACACACGTCTCCCCCCGACAAACAAATAATAATAATAATAATAATAATAGGGGTTGGAGAGATGGCTCAGTGGTCAGTGGTTAAGAGCCCTGACTGCTCTTACGGAGGACCTGCGTTTGATTCCCAGTACCATATGGCAGCTAACATCTGTCCATAATTCCAGTTCCAGGGGAGCCAATGCCTTCTTCCGACCTCTGCAGGCATTGCAGGACATGGTGCACTTACACACATGCAGGCAATACACTCATATACAAAAAAATCGAAGTAATAAATAAAATATTAAATAATAATAATAAAGTTATTCAGGACCAAACCTAAATTTAAAAGAAACTAAGATATTGAGGTTATGGATTCCTTTGTCCTTCTACAATATTTACTGGATGGCATGTTCCTAACAGGATGGGAATGCTGGAGCTGTAGGGACAAAGAAGAAAGCCAGACGTCTGCCGTTATGGAACAGAGAGACACAGTGAATGCATAAATTAGATCATTATAAACTTTGCCAGGTGTTATTCTGGAAACATCTGGGTACTATAATGGAGACTGACATTGGAAGAGACATGGGGCAGAGCTGCCCTCTTGGATGGGGTAGTCAGGAGTAGAGGCCCTGTGTAGCTGACCATTAAACCAGATGAGTAAAGCGCCCACCATGGCAAAGGACTGTCCAAGGACAGTTTCAGTTCAGGGAGTTTCCTGTGCAGAAACTCCCATGTGGGATGAAGATGGTTGGGTTAGAGGCTGGAAACCTAAGTTGTTGCTAAGCATGACAGAAAGTTGGGAGAGAGATGTCTGGGCAGGTGGGCAGACCTAAAGACGTAGGTCTTACAGTTCAGTAAGTTACTGCTCCTGTGAAGACCCACCCATGAGCAGAGTTCAGCAGTAGAAATAGCGTAAGGATTTACTACTTTGTCCTTTAGGAAGAGTTTGCCAAACTCTAATGTAAAACATGGTGATACATGTGGATTTTATTTGAGTTCATAGAGTCGTACAAAATCTAGTTTCCCTGACATGATAGGGCTTTAGGGGTGCCCCAGGACTAACAAAGTGACAGGCAGCATTTATTAAACATTTGCATTTATCAAACACTTGATACATGTATCTTTTATTGTGTGTGGTATATGTGTATGTGTGTGTTCATGTGTGTACATGTGGGTGCATGTGCATGTATATGCACATATATGTGGAGGCCAGAAGTCAATGATGTTTTTTTTTTCTCACTCTCCACCTTATTATTTTTTTTAAATGTTTTATTTATTGTTTTTTATGTCGTGCAATGCCCATGGAGGTCAGAAGAGGGTGTTGGATTCCCTAGAACTGGAATTAGGGTGGTTGTTAGCCACTATGTGGGTGTTGGGAATCGAACCAATCCTGTGCAAAAGCAGTCAGCGCTCTTAACCACTGAGCTGACTCTCTAGCCCTATTATTATTTTTTAGAGATTTTATTTATCTCTCTCTGTGTGTGCGCATGTGTGTGTGTGTGTGCGCGCATGTGTGTGTGTCATGTGTATGAGTGCCCACAGAGATCAGAAGAGGGAGTCTCCTGGAGGTAGAGTTACAGGTGGTTGTGAGCCACCATATGTGAGTGCTAGGACCAAACTCTGGTCTTCTGGAAGAGCAGCAAGTGCTTTTAGCCACTGAGTCATCTGTCTAGTACTTCTTAGTTTTTGAGACAAAGTCTCTCACTGAACCTAGAGTTCTGATTCATCAAGGCTTGTTGGCTAGTGAACCCCAGGGATCTGTCTGTCTCTGACTCTTTAGTGCTGGGTCTGAGCCTGGATTTTAAGTGGGTTCCAGGGCTCAGACTCGGGCCTTTATGTTTGTACAGCAAGCACCACACCAACTGAGCCACTCCCTCAGCCCCTATGCACCTTTGATATTTCTTATGTGTATGAGTGTTTTGCCTGCATATATGCAAGTACACCACTTGCATGCAATAACCCTGGAGGTCAGAAGAGGGCATTGGATCCCCTGGAACTGGAATTACAGGCAGATGGTTGTTAGCTGCCACGTGGGTGCTGGGAACCAAGCCCAAGCCCTCTTCAAGAGCAGCCAGTGCTCTTAACCTCTGAGCCATCTCTCCAGCTCCATCTTAATCTTTTTGACAACCTTGATATTCCTGATTAATGAAAGAGGAAGCTGAGTCTCAGAAATATCTAATGACTTAGCCACAATCACAGCATGACAAAGCACTAGAGGTGAGATTCCAAACATGCAGTGTGGTTTCCAGAGCCCAGACTATTAGCTAAAATCTTTTATCTTATTTCTTTTTATATCTTGATTATTTTGGTTTTGGTTTTGAGACAGGATCTTGCTATGTAGCCCAGGCTGGCCTCAAACTCATGATCTTCCTTCCTCTGCCTCCTGAGTGCTAGCCAGAATTAGATACACACTATTATTTCACTATTATAAAAATGCTCTTAAAGAAATATTCATGAAATATTGCAGAAGCCTGAGGCACCAGCAGGATGCTGTGCTGGATAGCTTTAGTGTCAACTTGACACACCTGGGTTAAGGGACCCTCCACTGGTGAATTGCCTCCATTGAACTGGCCTGTGGCCATATCTGTGGGGTATCTTCTTGATTATTGAGTGATATAGGAGGGCTCAGCCTACTGTGGGTGGTGCCACCCCTGAGCAGGTAGGCCTATATTGTGTAAGAAAGCAGGTTGAGCATGGGCCAGGAGAGCAATCCAGTAAGCAGTATTCCTCCGTGGCCTGTGCTCCAGCTACTGTCTCTAGGTTCCTGCCCTGAGTTCTTTCCTTGGACTCCCTGATGACCCTGGGAGATGTGAGCCAAATAAACCCTTTCCTCTCCAAGTTAGTATTGGTCAGTGTATTTTGTTACTGCAATGGAGAAACAAACAAGGACAGATGCTTAGGTTCTTCAAAACATAGGAAACCATAACTTAGCTCTAACAGTCTCCTTTTCCAAATAGGCA
Organism: Nannospalax galili; assembly: GCF_000622305.1. Classification (NCBI taxonomy): domain Eukaryota; kingdom Metazoa; phylum Chordata; class Mammalia; order Rodentia; family Spalacidae; genus Nannospalax; species Nannospalax galili. Next base: position 4,408,122 of record NW_008360328.1, read on the forward strand.
CATCTTGCCATGCTTGCTGACATGCAGCCCCAGTCGTCTAGGTCCGAAGATGGGCTCTTTTGTATACCACACTGCAGAGTACTCTCCCAGTTACCTTAAGCTGTAATTATTCCTCCCATTTTACAGATGAGGAAATTGATTCTAAGAGACAATAAATGTGCTAAGATGACATAGCTGCTATTGACAAAGTCTGGGTAACAAGCCAGGTTCCATCTTTTTTCCATATCTACTGTCATCCCACTAAGCTTTGCTGCTTCTGGAAAATATTTTCTGAATCAACAAGCAAGTTCCAAAACTGCTAGTCTCGCTTAGAAAATCCACAGTAAGTTTTGCAACAGTGCTCAAAGAATCCTGCCCCAGGTGTGAATTAGCAGCAGCATCTGCTGGGAAATGAGCAAGTCCACCACTGTCTGGCCCTGGGAAAGGCCACAGCATCTTAAAAGGTCAAGAAGAAAGTGTAGGCCCTCTTGTAATTACAACAACAACAAAAAATCCCAGTGGCTTCTACAACAAAGGAAATCCCCTGTTTGTTCTGACCCCTCAAAGAGTCCATCTTTAGCCTAATTAATACATACCTCCCTTCTCAGTTTGTTACCCCTCACAACCCAGGTACACAGGGGTGATGATGGGTAATAACAGAATGCTTACTTATCTAAAATCTGTTTCCTTCCTTCACCCATCTGATGTCATTTCTTGGTAATAATGAAACAACACAAAGATTTCATGAAATGGGAACTAAAATGACAAATTGATGGTCACTTCTTGACTTTTCATGGTTCTTGGGAAATCTAAGACCTTTCCTAGAATATCCGTCCCACACCCAAACACTCTTTTCTGGCATAAGGAATATTTTGAAGTGTAGGTACCTGAGAAGAAGCAGATAAAAATAATAAACAGAGGCAACAGAGGCTGGATAGATGGCTCAGTGGTTAAGAGCACTGGCTGCTCTTGCAGAGGACATGGATTTGATTCCCAGCACCCATATGGTGGCTAACAACTATCCACAACTCCAGTTGCAGGGGAATATGACGTCTTCTTCTGACCTCTGTAGGCACTGCAAGACATGGGTACACTTAGATACATGCAGGCAATACACTCATACACAAAAACAAAAATAACAAATAAAGCATTTTTTTAAGTAATGATAATAAACAAAGAAACAAGTAGATAAATACTGTCTGCCCTCCCTCTATTTGCCAAAAAATAGGACATACATGTATTAAGGTATCCTTCCTCTTCTGGCTCCTGAGGACACAGGTTGATCACTGGAGACAATTTTGGGTCCTTATCAGCCTCCAAAGGGCACCAGAGGAATCTCCTAACAAGCTTCACTAACCAGCCCTTTTAAACTATTCGTTCCCCACATATTTGCCTTGCCATAACTTGCTGTGCTTTGAGACTCAAGGTCCTTTTATTCTGTTTTGTAACTTCTCTAAAGTTCCATTGTTCTGTGTTGAAAATGCTGTCTTGTTCAAAGCTCTAAGCCACCTTTTTGAGAATGTCTCAGTCTCTGGATATCTCCCATGCATGTATAGAATACATGAAGGCAAACTTACTGTTTATTTTTCTCTCAATAGTCTGTCTTTTGTCTTTAGGTATCAGCTAAGAACTCAGAAAAGTAGGGGGGAAACTACTTCTTCTCATTCACAGTTGTGAGGCCTCCCACCTACAAGGTGGTCAGCATATAATTTCCATTAGAAAACAGTTGAAAGTCATTCCTTGACCACCATGGCCCAACCTCATCCTTTCTCTCCACCCACTGAGCAGTCCTACTCTGTAGCTCTCCCCCATTGGGCACTTGTGGGCTGCAGGTTGAAATGGAGTTTAATGAGTGAGTAGGAAGGACTTTTATAAACCACAAGGACATGTCATCCACCAGCCTACCCTGCAGCATTTCCTCCAGGGAGTGTTCTTAATCTCTGAGACTAATGAACTATCATGAAATTAGATGAGGTTTTTTTGTGTTATTTTTTTTTAACATTTTTGCTTTATTTTTAATTGTGTGTGTGTGCGTGTGTGTGTGTGTGTGTGTGTGTGTGTGTGTGCGTGTGTGTATGCGTGTGAATGCAGTTGCCTACGAAGTCCAGCAGTGGGCATCAGATCTCCTGGAGCTGGAGTCACAGGCAGTTGTGAGCAGTCTAACATGGATACTAGGAACTGAACCCAGGTCCTCTGCAAGAGCAGTATGCGCTCTTAACCACTGAGCCCCCTCTCCAGCCCCATAGACAAGGTTTTTAACCAGTTGAATATCATACCCATTGGTAAATAAGTTACACTCACCACTGCCTGAAGAAAATATTTTAAGATTTGTTTTTATTTATGTGTGTGTATGCCTGCATGAATTTATGTGTACCATGTGTGTGCAGGTGCCTGCAGAGGCCAGAGATCAGATTCCCCTGAATTGGAGTTACAGGTGGTTACAGGTGAGCTGCCTGATATGGGTGCTGTAAACAGATCCTAGGTCCTCTGCAAGAGCAGTACTCTTAACTACAGAGCCAACTTTCTAGCCCCATACCCAAATTAAATTTAAGTCAAATATGTATATTCATTGGTTTTTTGTCATTGTTGTTGCTGTGACAAAATACCTGACAGAAGCAACTCTTGGGAAGAAAGGTTCATTTTGGCTCATGGTTTCAGAAGGGCTGGCCCATCATGCAGAGATGGCATGGCAGCAGGAGCTGCCCAGGTGTGTGGCTGTTGTTGCTTCCCATGGCAGAAGACCAGGAGCAGATGAAGCAGGCCAGAACCGGAGGGAAGATAACTATCAAGAACCCCCAGTGACCCATGTCCACCAGTCACACATCTTGTTACAAAACAGTGAAACCAGATGGAGACCAAGTATTCAAATGTTAACATTTCTTCTCTGGAACCCATCAGTCTATGCCCATCTTGTAATGCAAAGTGTGTATAGTTCAAATTCTAGTCTTAACAGTCTTACCATTGCTCAAAAGACCAAAGTCTCTTCTAAGACTCAAGGCAAACTCTTAATTGTGAGTCTCTGTATGATTTTTTTTTTAAAAAATCAAGTAATGTCTTTCCAGTATGCAATGACAGGAGTAAATACTCTATTCCAAAGGGAAGAATAGAGAACAGCAAAGAGTGACCAGCAAAGCAAAGCCAACACCCACAGGACAAATGAAAAGTCCTGCAGCACTAAGCCTTGTATCCAAGGTTTTTGCTGGCCTCATCCTCTCCAATACATTTTGTTGGCCCCACTGCTCTATCCCCATGGCTTAAAGCACACATGACCTCTCTCTTGGGCTATATCTACAGCTTCCTTGGCAGAACTTCCATGTTCTTAGTGTCTTCGACACCCTAGGAGATCCACTGCACCCTGAACATCACCCTCACAGCTGCATGCATTGGCTCCCTGCTGGGAACCCAACCCTGATATATATTGCCTGGCCTCATAAACTTTTCTCTGGAACCTTGGTTCAAGCCTCCATGGTTGGATAGCTCCCACATTCTGCATGCCTGTAAAACTAGCACCATGTGGAAGACGACAAGTACTATTTCCAGCTCAAGATGTGGCTAGATCCCTTTGACTCAAAGCTGCAGGGACCTCTGAAGTACCTGTAGGCTGAACTGGGAAAAACACTTCCCTAGCCAGCCCTGTTCATGCAAGACAGCCAGGGGCCTGATCTTCTCAGACACTGCCCTTTTAAAATAAAGTCACATGCATTTTATTTTCACTCCTTGGAGTCTTTGGTAAGAGGAGCCTCAGCCTGAGGCGCCTTTCTTGGTGCCCCAGTGTACTATGAAAGTTTTTCATCAATGGTGCTGGTCACTTTAACAATTGCAGCCATTTTAATTCACATCTGTCTTGCCAAAGCTTCAAATGTACTAATGCCTCCAATTACGTGTTTTCAGATCCCTCTACTCTACTTTTCTCTGTGTTCTCACTACATATCAGGCTGAAGGCAATGAGTAAACTATGCCACAATGCTAGCTGTCTTGAAATTTTCTTTTTTTAAATTTTTTATTGAATTTTTTGTGTACTTCATACAGAATAGCTCAAACGATCTTAATCATCTTTATACCCCCATCGCCACTGGCACCCACCCACAGCCTACTACTCCCTCTGGAGCCCATATAATCAGTCATCCCCGTTAAGGCCCACTGGGTTCTCAGTGTCCCCAACCATTCCCTAGTGCAAGTCTGTCCACTAAATCTAGTCAGCCTATCTAGAGTCCCTTGTTTTAGGAAGATCATCTCTTCTTTATCTAGCAGCTATCAGTTGCCAACATCCCTTCAGAAAAGATTGAGGTCTGCTGTTCATTTTCCCTGTTCTATGCTGGGTTATTGTCTGCCTGAGTTTGCATGGGACTTATGTATGCTGTCACCTATGTCATAGAATCATATGAGCAGGTTCTCAGGAGCTTGTAGGACTCTTTCCCTATGGTCATGTACCTCCTCCCTGGCTCTTACAATCTTTCTGCCCCCTCTTCTGAGATGGTCCCTGGGCCTTGAGTAGGAGAAGTTTAATAAAAGGGGTCCTGTCCATGGACCAGCATTCAGCAGACTCTTGATCTCTACACTTTGGCTATTTGTGACTAGTCCATTTCTTTTGAATTTAGCCTCACTCAAATGCTCAGGACATGGATGGAGTAGAATCAGATTCTTTGCCAGAATGTAACATGAATAGCCTCTAGTCTAATTCCTGACAGAGTCCTTGTTCCCCTCTGAAACCTCGTGAACACAGTCTTCAAGGTCCATATTGACAGTCTGGTCTTTTGTACTCCCACTACAATGCCCCATTAAGCTCTCCTTACCACATTCTAGATCTTCTCTAACTGGCAGCTTCGAAGTCTTCCACATTCCTCCTGCAAACCAATTCCAAAGGCGCAAGAAGCATGTGGTCAGGTTTGTCACAATGGTGACTATACTTATTGGTACCAATTTATGTTAGTTTCTTTTCTCAACACTGTGACAGAAAACAAACAAGTAAACTAAAACCTGACAGATGTATCATAAGAAAGGAGATTACTTTGGCTCATGGCTTCAGCCACACAGTCCACCTTAGCTGGGAAGGCATGGTGACTGTGGTGGTACCATCAGTAGTGGTAGCAGTGTGTGGTGGCTATTTGTACACATCATGACAGGCTGGGAAACAGAAAGCTATACCACACTCAGAGATGCCTGTAACCCCAATGCTCTATTCCCAAAGGCCTATGTTGACCAGCTGAGCATCATCATCCAAAGGTTCCACAACCTCCCCAAACAGCTGAGAACCACTGTCTAAACACAAGTGCCTGTCGGGGACATTCCACATTTAAAACATAACAGTAAGATTTTTTTTTAGTGTTCTGGAAACAATATATCAAATGTCCTTTGGGACTTCAGAATTTAAAAACAATGTTTACATCTCAAATGGAGAGTCCATTCATTCTTTCATTAAATCGTTTATTGATTATCTATTTCAAATGAAAAAAATGAAGTAAAATCTATCTCAGTTAATGAGAAGTGACCAAAAAAATGACTTATTTGCATATTTTGTCCCTCACCAGATCCTATTCTTCTAAAACACAAGGAATTTGTGTCCCACATTTGATCATGTCTTAGAGATGTTTGACTAAGTTGGCAGATGGAAGAAGGGGTGAGTGGATAGATGGGTGGTGGATAGGTAGATTAACAGGCAGATGGAAGGATGGATAAGTGAATAAATGTGGACGAATGAATGAATATGCCCCCTAGTAACCATTACAAATTTGTTGTCCAAGGTAGAAGTATAAAACATTCATGAAGCTTGGGCAAAAATTACCTAGTTATAATTACCTAATAAAGAAGAAAATAAAGATGGCTTCACTAGACAGGGACATTTTACTCTTTCCCACCATTTCTCTTCCCCTGAAGTCTCATAGGTAGCTGACTTACCAGCACTACCCACTTGTGGTGGAGTAATTTTTGTCATCTACACATCATTCGCACCTCTCCAAAATGGATATGACACTTGTGGTCCCCAAAATGTTCCACCGAGAGGTATTTGGGGGCAGCTAACTAGCAGGGGACTCTCAGAGCAGGTGGAGGAGTTGACACGTGTGAGGTCACAGAGCCATTGCCTCCTCCCTTCAAAAACCTGCATTTACTTCAGAATCTACAGGAAGCTGTCGGAGTCCCTTCAGCACAGCCGACATGTGGTGGGGAGTGCTCAGCTTGCTGTTTTGGTTCCCCTTACAAGGTAAGGACCTTCGCTGAATGTTCTTCTTACTTGGCTGAATTACTATTTTTGCAGCTCTGTCAGTCAACGGTGTTCACGGAGGACCTACTGTAGAAGACAACTCAGGTCTCCTTGTTAACTTTTTTCAAGCCACATTCAAATCACACATCCAAAGAAAGTTGTTGTGTTTATACAATCCCTTGTTCAGTTGCTAAAGGGGATGGGCAGGAATAGTACCGTGTGCATCTGTGGTCTGTTATGGTAAACTATAACAAGCTTACTAGTTTGTCTTTGTAAAGTTTGTCAGTTGAAAGGGTGTCAGTTGGGGATTTTAAAACTTCTTTGTTGCATATGTCTTCATCCAATAATCCGATTTCTCTGAAACTCAGTTTCTGCATCTTAAAATAAACATGCTGACAAATGTTTGATCTGTCAAATTCTTTGTTATGAGAATAAAATTTTAAATGTAAAAGGTCTTTGAAAATGGTGAAGTACTATACAGCTCTCACTGAGTGCAGAGAGAAGAAGGGACCTAATGAAAACTAATCTTATAAAAATCGGTTAAAATTTCCCATTTGATTATAATATGGTTTTTGAAGCCTAATTCTGCTGTAGCATTATGTAAATTAAAGAAAGGTACAGTTAGTTTTTTAAGCTCAGATCAAATTATTTCTACCCAAGAGTGGGGTCAAGGATGAGGGCACAGTTCCCAGTGTCCCCAGGTCTCTGATGGCACCTTGTCAGGTATGTGTGAGGGAGACCACTCACAGAACCTCCACTTCCCGTGCTCGTTTGCTTCCAAACACAGACACTGTAGTTCTGTTTTATGAAATGCACCTATCCATCTAATTTGCACTCATTATAGAACAGCAGCTGAAGGACACGGTTTTGAAAAACTGAATTTCCTATTTTACATAACTGTTCAATTCCCTGATCTCTATACTCCAATTAGTGCCTTCCTTTCTGTTCCATGTACCCTTAGGCACTTAACAAAGATTCAGTTTTGGTAATGAGTGACATTAGTTTCTTCAGTAAGTGGCTTAAAGAACAGCTAATACATTCTGAAAGAGCATTTAGACAGCCCGAATTAGTACGCTTTCAGTTATTCCAAGGTTTAAAGCCTCTAACTGACCTTAAGTTTTTCAGGCTTCAAATTTTTCCCAGTGGGGGGAAAATACATCAGAGAAATAATTTTTTAAGTAAAAAAACAACAACAAAAAAGAATCTTGCCTTAAGATAAACATAGCTGCGGTGATGATGATGCAGCTCGTGATGGTGCCTTGGTTTGTAAAGAAAGCCAGCATTATTGTCTTCATTCATTGAACACAGGACATATAGTGTAGAAGGATGTGTAAGAAGAAGGGGGGGTGTGCAGCTTTATTATTGCCACCTAGGTATAAATGCTAGTTATGCTGGGGTTAAACTTCCTTCTCATTCTGAATTTCTGCATATATACATATGTATTTATGTATATACACACAGGTGCATATACGCCTATAGATAGAGATATATATATTTTTTTGCTGTGGTAATTAATAAACCATCTCCATCCAAAAAGAAAAAAAAAGATAAACATAGCTGGGTATGCTAGCCCATGCCTATAATGTCAGTATTTGGGAAAATGAGGCAGGAGGATCACCATGAGTTCAAGATCAGCCTGGGCTGCAAAAGGGACTCTAGGCTAGGCAATGCTACATAGCAAGAACCTGTTTCAAAAAAAACAAGCAGGGGTCTGGAGAGATGGTTTAGCGGTTAAGAACACTGTTCTTGCAGAAGACCTGAGTTTGAATCCTGGCACCCACATGGCAGCTAACAACTGTCTGTAACTCCAGTTCCAGGGGATCCAACAGCCTCTTCTGTCCTCTGTGGGTATTGCATGACACGGATGCACTTGCCTACATGCAGGCAATACACGCATACACATAAAATAAAAATAAAAAAATTAAAAAAAACAAGCAAAGAAACAAAAGATAAACTTAAGGCAAATCTACTGGGATATGTTAGTCAAATATGATTTATATGAAGAGAGAAAATATTTATTGTGTTATGCACAGCCCTGGGCAAATTATGCATTTAAACCTAGCAAAAACACCAAGGTAGATACTGATAGCTCCAATTTGTACATAAGACACTAAGGTTAGAGGACTACCAGTCAATAGCCTGCCAGAGTTTTCATAGCCAGCAAAACAGAAAACATCAACCTATGAAGACTATAAATGTTTTTATCTAAGGAAATTTTAAATTTAAATTTATTTATTTATTTATTTGTATTTTATATGTATGAATGTTTTGCCTGCATGTTATGTAAGTGTACCACATGCATGCAATACCTGCAAAGGTCAGAAGAGGGCGTTGGATTTCCTGGCACTGGAGTTACCAACAATTGTTAGCCACCATGTGGGTGCTGGGGACTGAACCCAGGTCCTCTGCAAGACCAGTGAGTACTCATAACTGCTGATCCATCTCTCCAGCCCCTCATGAAATTCTTAATTTTTAAAAATTTATTTATTTTTATGTGTATGTTTTACCCGCATGTATGTAAGTGCACAGAAGTCATGCAGTGTCCATGGAAGTCAGAATAGGGCATCAGATTCCCTGAAACTGGAATTATCAACAGTTTCTGGTGATCGTGTGGGTGTTGGGAACCAAACTCAGGTCCTCTCCAAGAGAAGTCAGTGCTCTTAACCACTCAACCATCTCTCCCTCGTGAATTTTTTAATGTGTGTGCGTGCATGTGCATTGAGTTAAGATAGATACTACATACTTTAAAAAAAAAGATTTATCTTATTATTTTTAAATTTTGTACATGTGTCTCTGTGTGAGTATGTGCATGTGCGTGCCTGTGCTCACAGGACAGAGGTGTTGGATTCCCTGTAGTTACAGGTAGTTGTGAGCCACCTGATATGTGTGCTGGGAATTGAACTAGGGTCCTCTGCAAGAGTAGCATGTGCTCTTAACTGCTGAGCCATTTCTCCAACCTTGAAAATGCATTCTTAATGTGAATCAAAAGTTTGAAAACTACTGACTTTTACATTTTAAAAGACACTATACTGAAAATTCCCAGTTTGAAAAATTCACCCACACAGTGGATATCCAAGCTCAGTGGCATTTGAACAACCATTGTGCACTCTGACCTGAACCTACTCAGGCCCCTCAGAGTCCCAAATGGGGAAGGAGCTGGCCATGCTGCCTTCTTGTCAACAAAAAGATAGCAAACCATCCTCTTTGACACAGCTGTAAATTGTCAGCCTATTTTAGCAAATAATGGTATGGGCAAGAAGCCAAAATTTTGCAGACAAAAGAATCCCATAATCTCAAACCCTGCCCTCTTTTCTACTCCAGGCTGCTCCTGGAATAGATAATCTCTAGGATGGATAAAACAAAAGGACTAAGTCGGTTTCAAAATCCATTCCTTTTACATTGTGGACGACGATAAAAAGGTCAAACCCATCACATTTTCAACCCGCTTTTCTAGGGACGGGAAACAAAGGAACCTTACAAACAATAATCCCTTTCTTTCGCTATTGAGTCAGCCTCTTTATGGCTATCTGGGAAATGATTTGATTTTGACAAGTCTAATTTTTTTCTGTATCTCTAGTTTTCTCTTCTGATTCTATCTAAACATAATGAAAATCCTTTTGTAATAATCTGTACTTAATTCTGCTGTGTACGAATCACATTTCTGCCTAATGCTGCTGACAACTATGGAAACGGTTCTGATTTGAGAATTCACTCATTGCATGTTTGGGGCTTAATTTACTTCAAGTCTTTGTTATTTGATATATAGCAAAATAGCACTCTATCTTTGAAGCAAAATTAGCACTCTATCTGAAGATTTACATTTATTCAATTTTGCCCATTAATTCAACTAATATCTAAAAACCTACTTCGTGCTAGTCTCTGAGAATTAAAGTGAAAGGATGATGCATTCTCTGCATCCTTGGGAGTTTGGAATCTGTTATCAGAGATGCACCTGTAACCAAATAAGTATAAAGGAAAGCGCTAAGTGCTGTAACCAAAGTGGATTCAAAGACTTCGGGCCTGCTTGGAAATGTGTGTGTTTGTTCTTCTTTTTATGTATATGGCGTGCATGTAATGTATGCACATGCATGTGGAGGCCCAAGTTTGATATCGGGAATCTTCTTTGATCACTCCCCATTTATGCTCTTTGAGGCAGGGTCTCTCAGTCAAGCCCAGAGCTCACCAATATAGCTAGTCTCACTAGCCAGCTTACTCCAGGAATCCCTGTCCCTGCCTTCTGAGTCTGCAAGCTGCCACACCCACCCAGCATTTACATGTGTTCTAGGGATCCAGACACACATTGTCTTGCTTGCATTGCATGTGCTGTAACCACTGCACCATCTTTCCAGCCCCCTGCTAGGAAATTTTGACAGAAGCTGCATCATGTGAGTTGAGTCTTCATGAAGAGAGTCTTGGAGGAGATACAGAAGACATTGTAGGCCAAGAGAACAGCAAAGACAAAGGCAAAGAGTCTTTGCAGCTAGGGTCTTCCAGGAGCCACCAGTGTCACTTTACATGGCAGATCTGGAAGGAATTCTTAGCAGATGATATAGGAGGAGAACATGGGATAAAGTCGTCAGGAATTTTGTTTGGACTGATTCTTACAGACAATGCCATCCATACGAAATATTTTAATGAAGGATGAGGCATGATGTTCTTAAAATGTCATTCCAAAAGCTGATGGGGATGATGAATCAGGGGAAGGAAAACTAGAAGGAAATTATTATTACAGTGGTCCAGGCAAGAAATGATGGAAGCCTCAACTAAGCAGCAGTAGCCGGGAAAGAGGTCTGGATGGATTAAAGCAGTGTTTGGGAGAGACGGGAGGCTACAGTGCCTGTCAAATGTCTGGGATACAGAGGCTGGTAATGAAATCAACTAATGTAAGAAAATACTGGAGTTAAGCCTGTGACACATCTATATTCAGTATGGGAGGGGGCAGGAGAGACATGGGACAGGAGAGAGCTGAAATTCCAATTGGACATGTTGAGTTTAGGGCCTATCACATAGACTTGTTCTGCTTTCATTTTAAATTTATTGCATGCAGTATTGGGACATTAAGTCCATACAAAGAAAGAATATTTTATTCTTTTTTTTTCAGTCTCTGTGGTGATCTATACAAAGGTGAAGATCCCACAGACCAACTCCTGTTAAGCTTGGGAAAAAGTGAGAGCTCTTTAGGAAAGCCTTGACTTCACCTGTGTGTACTTCAACAGGTGAGAATGACTGCTGCTCATCCTTTGCTTACAAGTCGGTCACATGAAGCCATCCACCATTAGCTTGTTCATTTTTATGTGAGTGCTGTGTGTGTGGTTATGGGCATACATACACTTGTGTGTGCTATATGCACATGTGAAGCCAGAGGAGGACATTGGGTGCCTTCCTCTATCGCGCTCCCCTTTATTCCCTTGAGGCAGAGTCTCTCACTAAACCTGAAGCTCACTGTTTCTGCTAGACTGGCTGGCCAGCAAGCGCCAGAAATCTGTCTCCAACCCCCCACCAATGCTGGGATACATGCTGGGGTACAAGCATGTGCATACCTGCCTAGCTCATTTTTTATGTGGGGTGCTCTCAGAGCAAGTGCCCTACCCACTGAGCCATCTTCCCAGCCCAGGACCATTACTTTACTGATTTGAGGGAAGAGATGATGATGAAGATCCCAGGTACTATTTCTATATACATAGAATATATAATATAATCATGTATAGTATAATGCTGTTCTGCTTTACCACAGACTACATAGACAATGGTGGTCTCATAAGACTGCAGTGTTGTTTAAGTGCTCTTTAAGCTTTATCATCCAAGTCTGTGTTGGGTACAAAGTACACTCTATGAAAAGGAAAAGAAGGGGCCGGCAAGATGGTTCAGCGGGTTAAGGCACTTGCTGCCAAGACTTATAACCTAAGTTTGATCCTGAGGACCCACATGGTGGAAGGAGAGAACTGACTCCTGAAAGTAGTTCCCTAACCACATATGTGCACTGGAGTATGCACACCTACACACATACACAACTCAGATGCACTAAATTAATTAATTTTTTAAAAAAGAAAGAGATAAAAATGTTAGCACCCTAAGTTCAGTCCTCGGTACCGAAAAATAAGTACACATCATGATGTCTGCACAATGATGAAGTTTCCTAACAGTGTTATGACTACTAAGTCAGTCACAAACTGGCTCTCATAGAAGCCTCCTAACACATGGTCATTGATGGCTTCGTGCATCCAGTCATTGCGACAACCAAGCCCAGAAGCCAACAATCACTCGGTCAACATGACCTACAAGTAGGAAGTGTTCACCCCACAGATGCGATGCCGAATGGAGCCACATGGGAAGGATCTGCAAATAAGAACTGTGCAGCCGTGATAGGGAGAACTAGGAAGGAAGTGCATGGCATGCAGGCCACGGGAAAAGTCAAGGGTGAGTGAGGATTCTGTCAACACAGCTTTAGCGTCTATGAGGGAGGAAGTGGTAAGACAAAAAAAATATAACCTCATTGCTCTGACAAGAAGGTGAAAGTTTGAATCCAAACTTAAGTGAAAGAAAAGTGAACGGCAACTGAACTTCCAGTTCAGTGTCTACTGGCAGCGAAAGGGCCATGGACAACTCCGACTCAGTGGCTTTCCCTCAAGGCTTGGGCACAGCGTCTTCCCCTCACACACTGTAGCGGATTTAGGCACACTAAATAATATTTTAAGTAGCACAGTTGAAGCAAAGCTGGGTGGGCTTGTGGCTTCTCTCTCACACACTGTAGCGGATTTAGGCACACTAAATATTTTAAGTAGCACAGTTGAAGCAAAGCTGGGTGGGCTTGTGGCTTCTCACTGGACTACTTTTCCTTTCTACAACGATTTCCTGCTTGTTGCAAAATCAAACACAGAACCTACATAAGACTACAAGCTAAGCGGACCTGTCAAGCCCAAAGCAAGCCTTGCAGGAAGGAGGAAACAGCCAAGGCTCTGCACCTCAGCTGTAGCCCTCCGCGTGTGCGACTATAGCATCAACAGGTGTGGTCTGCAGGATTGGCAGCCAGACACTAACCTCTCAGCAGCAAGGGCAGCTGCTACTAATCTTAGGGTGTACTCTACTTTAGCCTGTGCCAAAAAGCCAAAGGATAGCTCATCTCAATCTTAAGATGTTGTAAGAATCAACTGACTCTATTTAACTCATGAGAATATTCCCAATGAGGGAACATGAACAGAATTCTGGCTACAGGTCTCAATGTTTATTTTTGGAAAATACAAGTGTTGCAGTTAGTTAGTTAGTTAGTTAGTTAGTTGTCAGCTAGTGATTGAAGCCAAGTCCTCTGGAATGCTAACTCCATGTTCTGCCCCCAAGCTGTATTTCCAGCCCCACAAATGTGTGTGTGTGCGTGTGTGTGCCTGTGTGTCTGTGTGTCTGTGTGGAGTATGTGGAGGCCAGGGTGAACATGACTGTATCCCTTCAATCACTCCTCACCTTATTTTTTGATAGGGTCTCTCACTGAACCCAGAGCTCATCAATTCCCTAGACTGACTGGCCAGTGAGTCCTAGGGTTCCTCCTGTCTCCACCTCCCTGGCACTGGGAATACAAGCCAGTACCACTGCACCTGTTGTGTTTTTTCTTAAGTAGTTTCTAGGGCCCAACCTTCTCATTCTCACACTTGTATGGCAAATACTTTACCAACCAAGCTGTCACTCCAGTCCCACAAATCTTTTTATATTATCTCACTGTTTATTACCATGTTGACTGATTTTATAGGTGTTTGCCCATTAGAACTAAAGCAATCAATTTCCCATGAAAGTTTATATGAATACCATACAAAAATTCAGGGTTATTATTGCTGTAGCCCAGATCCAATTAGTGACCTGGGGTGGAATACACACAAAAAAGACATCATCAATTATTTCCCAAAACTCTCCAAAGCACTTTTCCTAATACTTTGAATATATCATAAGGATGCTGGGCTTAGTGCTTATACCTGTAATCTCAGTATCTAGAAGGCCAAAATAGGAAGACCAAAAGTTTACTGCCAGCCTAAGCTACATGGTAAGCTCAAGGCAGCCTAGGCTACCTGAGACATATCTCAAAAACACAAAAATAGAGCCGGGTATGGTGGTGCACACCTTTGATCCCAGTAAAGCAGAGGCAGGTAGACCTCTGTGAGTTTGAGGCCAGCCTGGTCTATATAGCAAGTTCCAGGACAGCTGGGGCTACAGAGAGATCCTGTCTCAAAAAGACCAAGAAAAAACCGCACAAAAATAATGTTTTTTCACAATATCTGTATCACAAGGAAATAAACTTCCTTCCTTCCTTCTGTTCTTTGTTTTTTAGGTTCAAGATAACTCTAAAACATAGTATTTGTTATCCACAATCTATAGTTCTATGGTATTCTGTGTATGAATATTGCGTACACCTTCCTCAGTAAGAATTTTATCATCCTGAGGAAAAACAACTTAGTTTTAAATTTGGAGAAATAATGAATGATGATCAATGTGCCAATTTAGCAGGAAAAGCAAGTTTGTTTTTCCTTTCATTGCTTTCTGGGGGGATAAATTTGTAGCTGCTTAGAAGCAATTGTTTAGCATTCTCTGGGGGTTGTGATTCAGGGGAATTAGACTCACATTAACTGGAGAAAGTACTGTTATGGAATATTAGGTTGGAGGCACACTCCTTATGCGGTAGCGGTTTTCTGGGGTGAAGTTATATGTATTTCCTGTGACCAACGGCTCTACAACACATGAGAATATCACGTACGTGTGTGTGTGTGTGTGTGTGAGAGAGAGAGAGAGAGAGTGTGTGAGAGAGAGAGAGAGAGAGAGAGAGAGAGAGAGAGAGAGAGAATTCATTCAACCCAGGGTCTCTCCAAAGCTAGGCAAGCATTCTACGATTCTCAATACCTGTAACTGCAACCTCCTTTTCATAGAAGCCTAGATGCACACACTTTAACACCTGAACATGCAAATCACACATTTTATAAACTAAGACCATAAACACTATTTTCTGGGGTTTCATCATTCTGATAAGTTGGTGATGAGTTGCAGATTTGTGAATTTTGAGATCCGCACCCTCAGTATAGATTTTAGCCTTGTGACTTCTGTGATCTTGAGCCTGGATTCCCTACTCTATCTGTAAAGTGAGCAAAATTAGTCTTTTGGGGGGGATAGGGAGATGGCTCAGTGATAAAGGCGCTTGGTGCCAAGCATGACTTGAGTTCGATCTCAGGACCCACATGGAGGAAAAATAGAACTGACTCTCTCAAGTTGTCCTCTCCTCTCCACATATGCATCAAGGCAGAGAGAGAGAGAGAGAGAGAGAGAGAGAGAGAGAGAGAGAGACTCTCTCACGTTGTCCTCTCCCCTCCACATATGCATCAAGAGAGAGAGAGAGAGAGAGAGAGAGAGAGAGAGAGAGAGAGAGAGAGAGAGAGAGAGAGAGAATAAAACAAAGTAAGCACAAAGAAGAGAATTCTTTCTCTGAGAGCTAAACTGAGGCACCTCGGCTGGTACAGTTCCTGGTGTGGCAGGGAGTGCCCCTCAGCAGTCATTCAGCCATTCTTTCTTCCTATTCAAACCATTCGGCTTCATCCAGACCTGTTCATGAAGTGCTTTCACTGCTCCCACACATGCCTACTGCTCACTCTCTCCTCAGGTGTTTTTTTGGTATTTGCTTCTATTTCAATGCTTACAGGGACTCTGTTACACAAAGGACTGACTGAAGGAGGTCGTACTGAGACTGAACCCCTTCCCAGCCTCACCCTGACCTTCCCTGTTCTCTTCTCCACAGCGGCTTTTCTCACAAACCACATGGAAACCGTCATGGTGGAGGAAGGCCAGAAGCTCACCCTAAATTGTATCACGTCTGTGACGAAGAACGCCTCCTTGCAGTGGCTGGCTCCCTCAGGGTTCACCATTTTCTTTAATGAGCATCCTGGTAAGTGAAAAAAAAAAAAAAAAAAAAAAAAAAAAAAAAAAAAAAAAAAAAAAAAATTTTGAAAAGAAAGGAAAGTGCACCAGACCTCAACCCAAGGAGTTTCCCAGCCAGGGGTCTGCATGAGTCACCCAAAGGGTGGGCTCAGTCCACCTACTGTTATATGTGAATCATGTCTCCGAAGCCTGTTATTTGACACATGCTGCTGTTTAGGGGGCAGGAAATCTGAAATGGAAACCCCATCAGAAAGGTTGTTAAAGGGGGCTCAAACAACAAAGCCCTTTTCCATGTCCACACCTCGCCCCCACATCACTTTTTGACACTCAGTGACCAGGAAACACCCACAGTAAAGCAATAGGTGGGTGGCAGGGTGCATTGGAGGCCCAATGCCCTGGGTGGGCAGCATCACCTCACATCTAGAAACAGCTGCTTTGTTTAGCTTCTGTGCAGTGCAAAGTCATGTTGCTGAGCACCCTCCAAGACAGTCTTCCCCTGTCAGACTTAACATCATATCAAGATTTCTAAACAACAGAATTGGCAGGAAGCATCACTTTGGGGAGGAGAATGGTAATTCCTCTCACTACAACACACATGAGATAAGTACTCCATACTTGAAATGGAAGGGAACTCTCAAAACTCATGCATCTCTTTCACCTTGGATAAGGTTTTACTAAAGTCTCCCTTCATAATAACATTATTTAATATCTCTAATATCCCTAATCAACAAGTTTCATTCACATTCACAGAGTTTATAAAAAACAAGAAATGTTTTGTACATACTATTAAACATGGATGAATTAAAGTAGCTAGATCAATTATTTTAAGCTTAGTCAATGATTAATAGTAAATCCCAAAAGAATAAGTAGATGCAAGTAGTAAAAGTTGTAGAGAAATAAACTTTGAGTAGAATTAGTTCTGGTTGCTTGGTGTGGTGGTACACACCTTTGATCCCTTAGCCCAGCTTTCAGGTTTTCCACCTCATCATCTTGCTCTCTGGTTGGCATCTGACAATGTCTGGAGATACTGGACTTGCTACAAATAGGGAATGAGGGTAATGCTCCTGGCATCTACAGAGAGAGGCCAAGGGAGCTGCTAAAAACCCTACATTGTACAGCGAAGCCCCACAACAAAGAATATCAGCTTCAATGTCAAAATCAGGTGAAAACCCCAGGGTTCTAGTTCACATGATTTAAGGTTCCAGTAGAAAACCATCATTCCCAAGGAGACACATTCCGTTGGGTGACTATTCAAGGTTTAACTGTGTTCCACTTGTTCATATTATAAACCTTTAACAGATCAAAAGGCAAGTAAGCAAAAACACTCTTTCCAGAGTCTCTGATTTGCTAGCGGATCTTTGACTGCCCCTCAGGTCAATATGCACAGTATAAGCAAGAGGGGGACTCTTTGGAGCTTGCTTTTTTGCTATTGGATAAAAATCCTGGAAGGATTAAGTCTCAATCCATGGAAACCTTTGCATTATAATGAACATTTTAATTTTTGTTTTGTTCTTGTTTTTTATTTATTTTTATTTTGTGTGAATGAGTGTTTTGTCTACATGTATGTAAGGGCACCTGTGTGTGCAATGTCCACGGAGGCTAGAAGAGGGCATCAGATCACCTAGAACTGGAGTTACCAATTGTTGTTAGCCAACATGTGAGTTCTGGTAACTGAACCCAGGTCCTCTACAAGAGCAGCTAGTGCTCTTAACTGCTGATCCATCTCTCCAGCCCCAACATTTTAATTTTTTAAAGATTTATTTTCTTTTACCACTTTTGTCTATGTAAGGATAAGTCAAAGGTCCTGCTCGACCACGGCTGGCTTCACCTGGAAGCATGGAGAATATGCTTCCTCTGTGTTGACCCTCCTCTTTGTAGACTGGACACTGGTTCAGGTCCATCGGGTGGGGTCTCCATGGCCTCCTTGATCAAGAGGACAGGTGACTCACCACAGTTACAGGACATTTTGGGAGATGCTCATAGTCCCCTGGAACTCCTCCCAAGCCCATGTGACCCCTGAGGAACAGATCCTCAAACGACCTTAAAAGTAAAAATAAATTGGTTTATCTGGGCCAATTGTAGCATATTAAACATCCAAAAGGAAAGTATAACCAAAGATTAATGTGGTCAATATAATTTTTTAAGAGTCCATATGTATAGCTAAAGGCTACATAACAAGAAACAATTCCAGACAGGAGATACCTTCCTTTGAGTTGTTGGCCAGGGTGGCCCAAGAGACTCCCAGATAGTGACCCAGCATAGAACTGGGAAAATGAACAGCAGACCCCAATCTTATCTAAAAGAATATTGACAACTGATTGCTGCTAGATGAGAAAGCTGATCTTCCTAAAACAAGGCTCGCTAGATAGGCTGACTAGATTCAGTGGCTGGATAAGCACTGGGGAGCGGCTGGGGGCACTGACAACACAGTAGGCAGTAACAGTGATGGCAGAGTATTTGGGCTCCCATGGGGGATGGGGGCTATGGGAGGGTGCCATTTGGGAAGTGGGTATATAGATGAATAAGATGGTTTGGGATGTTCTGTATGATATACACACAAAAAAATCAACAAATAAAAAAATGAGTTATATTTGAGGAGGAAGCATAAAAATTTACTTCATGTTAATTAGTAGAGGTGATAAACATTACCATTGAAATCTACCTGATGACTTTATATCCATACTCAGGTGCCAAGGATCCGAGTGTGACCAGTTGTGACTAGTAATAACCAGATACATAGAGACTAGAGACACGTGCGAACATATAAGTGTTAGTAGCATTAAAAATGAGTCTTTCTGTAGAAAACAGTATATTTTAAAATGAAATGGAGATTGTTTTTAAAGGTTAAAAACTCATTCAATTTTATATCTTACAGGGTTTATACTGAGTTCAATTTTGTATAACTGTATTAAATCAATTGTGAACCTAAAAATTTACAACCAATTTTGAAAGAGATGTATCTTTTCTCTGGAAATTGTCATTGAATATGTTAAAGCTGTAATGAAATACTTCTCCTAATCATGTGGTTATTAAATTTAAAAAAGATTTACTTTCTAATATTTATTTATTTTTATTTCATGTGTATGAATGTTTTGCCTTGCATGTAAGTGCACCCATATCATGCAGTGCCCACAGAGGTCAGAAGAGGGCATTGGATCCCTGGAGTTATGGAGCATTGCTGGAAAAGCAATCATATGGGTGCTGGAAAGTAAAACTGGGTCCTCTGCAAGAGAAGCAGGTGCTCTCAACTGCTGAGCCATCTCTCCAGCGCCAAGATTTATTTTTATTTTTTATATAACTCATTTTTTAATTTATTGATTTTGTGTGTGTGTTTCATACAGAACATCCCAAACAATCTTATTCATCTATATACCCACTTGCCAAAGGGCACCCTCCCATAGCCTCCCCACTTCACTGGAGCCCATATGCTCTGTCATCCCTGTTACTGTCCACTGTGTTGTCAGTGCCCCTAGCCGTTCCCCAGTGCTTATCCAGCCACTGAATCTAGTCAGCCTATCTAGAGTTCCTTGTTTTAGGAAGATCAGCTCTTCCTCATCTAGCAGCAATCAGTTGTCAATAATCCTTTAGATAAGATTTGGATCTGCTGATCCTTTTCCCAGTTCTATGCTGGGTTACTGTCTGGGAGTCTCTTGGGCCATCCTGGCCAACAACTCAAAGGAAGGTATCTCCTGTCTGGCATTGTTATTGTTATGTAGCCTTTACACATGTATGTAGCCTTTAGCTATACACATGGACTCTTTTTTAAATATTTTATTTATTTTTATTTTACGTGTATGAGTGTGTTGCCTGCATGTAGGTAAGTGTACCCAAGCCCATATTTTTATTATTTTTAATTGTATGTATGTATGGGGAGGGGTATGTGTACGTGAATGTGAAACACTAAGGAGGCTGGAGGCATCAGATCCCCTCTGGAACTGGAGTCACAGGCAGTTGTGAGCCACTTGATGTGGGTGCTGGGAATCGAGCTCAGGTCCTCTGTAAGAACAGTATACACTCTTCACCACTGAGCCATTTTTCCAGACCCCTATAATAAGCACTTTTTTAATTAAAAATTAAAGGCACTTAGCTGGTACCTCTGTCTTCCATTTCTGACATTCATTGTGACAAAATGTTGTCAAATGCATAAGATTTCCCAGTGGTAACTCAGAGTGGAGCGTCGTTCATTAAAACAACAACTAAAATCCTCCTGTAGCTTGACTCTGCCTCCAGCACAGCAATTTTCATTTCCTACAAGCATGAGCAAAGTCATTTCTTTGCTGCACAGATCCCACTGCCCAAATAGTTCATTTCCTAAACTAACTCCAAGAGGCACGCCCTGGTAACACTAGAATTTAAGAAGCAGCTTGACTGAAAATCAGGTTATCCTTATGAATGAGCAATCCATATCTGTCTGATACCTTTCCTCCTAACTGTTCTATTTCCATCTTGTACAGCCTTAAAAAACTCCAAATACCAGCTTCTCCATCGCTCAGCCACACAGCTCTCCATCACCGTGCCCAATGTCACCCTGCAAGATGAAGGCGTGTACAAGTGTTTACATTACAGTAATTCTGTGAGCACAAAACAAGTGAGAGTCATTGTGCTAGGTACGTCCCCGGCAAGGCAGCTCCGAATGGGCATGGTACAGTTATGAGCACAACATGCTATCTTTATTTATTTTATTTTTTTAGGACATATTATTATTTTTAACTATAGGTGTATATGTGTCTGTGAGGGGGTAGGGGGTGGGGGGTGCCTGTGGAGGCCAGAAGAGGATGCTGGATCCTCTGCACCTGGAGCTTTATGAGCCATTGACCTTGGATGCTGGAAACTGAACTCAGGTCTTCTGGAAGAGCAGTAAAAGCTCTTAACTGCTGAGCCAGCCTTTTTTTTTTTTTCCCCTTTTTTTACAGTTTTGTTTGTCTTTTCTAAGGATGGGACATGTGCCTTGGCACTCTTGTGAAGGTCGGAGGACAACTTGCAGGAATCAGTTCTCTCCTTTAACCGTGTGAATCCTGGGGATTGAACTCAGGTTGTTAGACCTGGTGACATGCACCTTTATCCACTGAGCCATCTCTCCACTCTCTACAGTCTTTAAAATTTGCAATGTACTTTTTGTTTTTCAGTTTCCTGACAAAAGGTCTTCCTGTAGGCCCAGCTGGCCTGGGACTTGTCATGTAGGCCAGACTGGCCTTGATCTTACAGAGATCCACCTGTCTTTGCCGCCCTAGTGCTTGTATTAACGGTGTGTACCACCACACCCAACCAATGCACTATTTTTAAAATCTTTATGTGTATGAGTGCTTTGTCTGCACATGTGTAAGCACACCCATACATGCAATGTTTGTAGAGGCCAGAAGGTGTTAGAGCCTCTGGAACTAGAGTTACAGATGGTTGTTATCCTCCATGTGGGTGCTGGGAACTGAACTCAGGTCCTCTGCAAGAGCATCCAGTGCTCATAACCATCTCTCCAGCCCCAAAGCACTATTCTTTTTTTAGATTTATTTTATTTTAAATTATGTGTATATGACTGTGTCTGTATGTGGGTATGTGCACATGAGTGAAGTTACCCATAGAGGCCAGAAGGGGGCATTAGATCACCTGGAACTGGAGTTCCAGGTGGTTGTGAGCTACCCAATGTGGGTGCTGGGAACCAAATTTGGGTCCTATGCAGGATCAGTTTTCACTCTTAATCCATCTTTCCAGCCCTACAATATACCATTTTCAAGCTTGACAATTTAGTTTAGAGAATGTTGCCTGTAACAAGGTACTTCCGGGGTCACCTCTGCCATCTTTTATTGAAAGAAAACCAAAAAGAGCTTTTTGAGTTGGCAAACTCTAGATTCAAATGTGAACTTGTGAATTTGCCTGGGGCATCAACTAAATTTTCTTTTCGGGAAACTAAACAGAAATACAATTAATATTTGATAGACTATGACTATGTGCCAGGTGCTGTGTGAGGCTCTAGGGAATCAAAGAGGTATTTGGCATGACCTCTGCCCAAATTCTTTAGAATTTGTCCACCATTTTGCAAGGAAAAACATGTATGAAAATAAAACAGAACCTTGTGACAGCATACCCTAAGACAGGATGAACTCAGGCATAGCTACATAGAATTTTGGGCTTGCATCTGCTGCAAAACAATCCTTACCTCCTTGGAGGGAAACTGGAGTTATGGACAGGAAGTGACAGCTTCACATTCTTCTGGGACTTACTCGTTCTATAAGCAATCCATCAGTTGGTTCTGCCCTGTGTCTTACCAACTTTTGTTTGTTTGCTTGCTTGCCTTTTGATGGCAAAGTAGATCAATTAAACATTGTCTTTCACTGATCTCTCAGTGCCATAATCCTACATCACATCAATTAATTCCTCAGACTTCTTTGTTGACGTTATTGTATGGTGCCTGTTGAAAGTAAAGGCATGGCAGAAAGTATCTGGGAAGGAGTGGACTCCGGGCTCTGAGAACATGTGTGGCTCAGCCCATCAGGCCATCTCTTGTGCCATCCCAGCTTTTGTGTGTCCTTCTGAGCTGTCATTTATGTGTCCTCTGCATTCCTCTATCACAACACTCATCACAGGAACTTTTTTGGTTTTCTTTGGATGGTGTTAAGAACTGACCCCAGGGCCCTGAGCATGCTAGGCACATGCTGCACCACTGAGCCAGACCCTCAGTCCCAGCACATGATCTCTGAACTGACAGCGTAGGACCCAAGCCTACAGCTAGATTGTTAATGCCTCATCTTTTCCATCTTTGTGTTGCCAACAAGTAACACATCTAGTGTGTGCCTGGAGCCTCTCCGTGCCTGGATGACACGTGGATGAGTTCAATACATGCGGAAGAGTGCAGGCTGAATGAAAGTAAAAGAATAGGGAAGAGGAGGAAGTAGGCCTCGCTACATAGTATTTCCAAGACAGAAGTACAGAACAAAAATATCAACTGGTCCTTTGTAACAGAAGGTGCTTTCGATGTTAGGCAGAAGCAACTCACTTTGCCCCTTACTTGTGTAGACTCAATGAACTTTAGAGCTAAAAAGTCAGCTCGTTAGCCAGATCTTTCATGTCATAGCTGATATATCAAGATGTTGGAGGACTTATCTAAGTCTCTACAAATAACTGGTGACAAGGATAGGACTAGAAGTCTCTCTCTTAAGCAGTGTTCTGGCAGAGTCCTATATCACATTCAGATACCTGTTATAATGCTGTCTCTTTGGGAACTTTTAGGGACTAATTGGATACATGGTAACTAACATTCTGACCTCAGCCAACTTAGTTTTTTGCAAGTATAACATGATAGGATTCTGGGAAAAGTTAAGTGAGAACTATCACCATGAATTTGACCAAGAATTGTCCTATAGCAATCCTTGGAGCTTCATAGGTAGTGTGCTTTGCAAAAATATGCAGCAGTTGAGTTTGGATGCCCAGTACTCACATAAAAGCCTGGCACCGGCATCTATAACCCCAGTGTTTTGGAAGGGACAGGTATATTCCTGCAGCTGGTTGGTCAGCCAGCTTGGCTGAATTGGTAAGCTCCAGGTTCAGTTTGAGACCTGTCTCAAAAAATAAGGTGGAGAGTGACTTAGGAAGACACCCGCCATTGACTTTCGGCCTCTACATGTACACATATCTGAACACACAAACACAGGCACAGGCACACACACACACACACACACACACACACACACACTGAAGATCAACCAATTAAGCACAGAAAAATTGACTTTCTTCTAGCAACTCCTTTCAAGCCAACTGTGGACGCTGTGGTTATCAGAAAGCAGAATGGAGAAAAACATGTTATCCTGAAATGTTCCACCGAGAGAAGCAAGCCCCCTCCACAGATAACCTGGCTGCTAGGGAATGCTGTGGAGCTCTATGGTAAGTGGGGAGAGGTTTCTTTGTTTCCTTCCTGCTTAAATTTTCAAGAGGTTTTTAAATGTTCTGGCGCCCTCTGGTGACAAGAAGTGCCAAAGACCCTATTCAATAACATCAATTCTGCTCCAGAGAAATCAGCTTTTTGACAGTCAGTACTATGGCTAATGTTAATCACGAAAGTTTTTCGGAAACAAAGTAGAAATATGAAGTAATATATTTGTACTATATTCTTAAATTTGATAAAATTCCCTAAAATAAGCGGTGTAACATAACTTTCACCTCTGAGCATAAACTTCACAGTCACAAAATTGAAAAGATACTTAACGTAATACATGTACATATGCTCTTCAACTTACTATGTGGCTGTGTCCCAAGAAACCCACAATAAGTTGAAAATGTCTTCATAAAAAGTGCACGTAATACCCCTAACCTACCAAACATTAGAAAAAAAAACTTAATCTACCTTAAACATTATCGTATCGCTGAGCAAAAATCACCTAATGCAAAGCCTATTTCACAATAAACTTCTCAGCACCTCATGTAATTTATTGAGTTCTGTACTGAATGTATTTAAACAGAATGGTTGCCTGTGTGTACATTCGCTTACCTGTGAGTATGCATGGGTGAGCTTTCCCACATCCCAAGGTTAAGTCATATCGAGCCATGGTTAGTCAGATGCTGTCCATAATCAAACATATAAGGCCTTCCTTATATAATGTGGTACTGTGTCACACCCACAAAGACAGATTAAAAATGTTATGAGAGCTAGGCGTGGTGGTTCACACATGTAATCCCAGCACGGGAGGCTGAGGCAAGAGGACTGTGTGTTTGAGGCCAGCCTGAGCTGCATGGTGAGTTCCAGGCCAGTCTGAACTGCATAATGAATCTGGTCTCAAAATTTTTATTAGATATTGTGAAAATATAAAAATTAAACTTGGAACATTTGTTTGAAGGGATAACTCATTGCGTTGTTTAGGAATTACTTACATATCATCTACTGACACTAACAGGCTTTGCTTTTGCTAGCTGTATAATCATATGTCCTTAAGAGCTGCAAGGATCCTGCACCGTTGAGAAAACAGAAGGCTGAATGGAGTTCTAGGGGAGAAGACTTAAGATTCAGATCTGATTTCCAGTCCGGCAGAGTTCTACTCCCGTAGAAATCTCCATTATTCATGTAGCTTACATAAGCTCTTGAGTTTTTGTGTTTTGTAACATCAAGCTGTCCATCTTATATAACCACTACCTATTTTGAATTTTCTTCCAGTAGCAAAGGGTTGGTAGAAAGTTCCAATCTCCTTTCCCATCGCCTGCCTCCTCCTCTACCATTGTCTTTGTGGACAAACTCAACACACACAAGGCAGCTGACAGAGATTAGACTGAGGTGCCCTGAAGTCAAACACTGGTTTCTAGTAGGAGCAAACCCATCCAACAGTGTTGCATAATCATAATCTTTTCTGTCTCTTTACATTGTTGGATAGGTGGACTCCACCATGACTTTGAAATTGATGGGAAGAAATGTAATACCACCAGCACACTCGTAGTCCACACATATGGCAAAAACTCAACAGCAGACTGCATTATCCGACACAGGGGCCTGCAAGGAAGAAAACTGATTGCCTCCTTCCACTTTGAAGATCTTGGTAAGAACAGGTGAATCCAATCACCTTTAATTTAGTTTAATATTACACTAGCAAACAAAATTTTAAATTTATTTTTATTTTATGTGTATGAGTGTTTTGCCTGCGGGTATGTAAGTGCACCATGCACACGCAATGCCCACAGAGACCAGAAGTGGTTATCAGATACCCTAGAACTAGAGTTACAGGTGGTCGTTAGCCACCATGTGGGTGCTGGGAACTGAACCTGTCCTCTACAAGAGCAGCCAGTGCTGTTAACTGCTCAGCCATGTCTCCACCCCTGCACAGAATATAATAGTGTGAGCAAACTCCTTCAGGGTGAGATAACAGCCAGCAAAGCTTCCTTCATAGAATGTTCCTTCCTGCAGTGGCTTGCCCTTACAATCCAGACCTCAACTGCAGTGAAACTTCTCTGGCTGAGGAAAGGATGCAGCTATTATTCCAAAGCGCACAGAACCTAAGGCCTCGCGGAGTGCCTTGTGCAGAGTCATACTTTCTTTATAATAATGACAGTCAGCACAAATAGTTCTATTGGGGTCGTGTTTTCCTAGCGAGATCACATGAGCATCCTGCCTCTTCATCCTTGATTGGTGAAGAAGATATTACCTGAAATAAATCTAAATTTGTCAGTATCACGAAATGGCATCAAGACGTGATTCCTCTTTAGATTTCTTTTGTAATGACTATTTTTGAAGGTGTCCCCAAAGTCCAAGAAATAATTTAAAAGCAATAAACATCTCTTTGAGCTAAGGGATATCCTGTAAGAAGTTGCATGAATCGTAAGTCCGTAATTAGTACAACTCCAAGTCTCACTGTTTTACAAGGTGTTTCTGGGTGTAAAAAGAGATTCCAGGATACAAGGAGTCACTCACATTGATGAAAGAGGAAAAGGCTAGATGGGTGGCACATTTACTGAAAACCCTTCTGTCAGATGAAATAACTGATGGAGAAAGGCCGTGGTGTCAAGGCGATAAGGCGATGGACCCTCTCACTGCTGCACCCATTGTGTGGAGCGCTTTCTCACCAAACCAAAAGTAGTTTATTGAGGAAGCTGCAATAGAAAGCTTGCGCCTCACTGGCTGGGCTGCACTGTAATCTTCCGCACACACGCCTACACCCTATGAGTCATTCCCAACCCTACGCCTCCACCTCCACCAGAGCAACCAGAGCACAGGACGTGTGCGGCTGAGACTTGGTACAAATGCTTCCTAAGGACATTCAGATTAAGTAAGAAAAACAACAATGTTGGGAGTAGGGATATGTTTTTACTTCCCATCAATGGCTCAAGTCACAAAAAAATTTCCTCCTTTACAACTACAGGTAAGTATGACTCAAAATAAAATCTATAAATACTTCTATTAATAATTTAAGACAACTTATTTTTATTATTTATTTATTTATTTGATTTTTTGTTTGTTTGTTTGTTTGTTTTTGAGGCAGGGTTTCCCTGTAGCCCTAACTGGTCTGGAACCCAGTATGCAGATCAGACTGACCTCCATCTCAACTGAGGTCGGCCTGCCACTACCTCCCAAATGCTGGGATTAAAGACCTGTACCACACCCAGCTTGGTTTGTTGTTGTTTTCTAAGACAACTTTTACTTATGATATACCTATTGACTATCTAGGCCCCACTGCCAGATCTCCAACAAATATTTGAAGTGGACAATCAGTATCAGCTGTGGGAGGCTTCCATTTATTACTTTTTTCCTTTAATGAGCTACTAAGTTGATATATTGATAGTATAAATACTTCATTCAGAATTGGTTAAAACAGCTTTACTAGCTGAGAATACTTTAAAGCACATTAACAAGTAGGCATTCTGAGCCCTTTCACCTCTGCTGCCTGTGGGGCAGGACCCAGGGAACACAAGGATCAGCCCAGGAGTGTATCGTGTCTAGGACCATGCTTTCAGAGCTGAGAGCAAGAGAAAGGGATAAGTTCCCTTGGGAATTATGTACTTCATCTTTTCCGTATTCCAAATGAGGAACACTTATTTTCTGTCACTGAGCTGAGTTTTTACAACATTGAGCAATAGTTCTCAAACTTTTTGATACCAGCATTTCCACACTTTGTGTGCGTGTGTGTGTGTGTGTGTGTGTGTGTGTGTGTATGTGTGTGTGTGTGTGTCCTTATGGGTATGTGCATTTGTATGTGCACACAGATTTAGGTACTCGTGTGTGGAGGCCATAGTTCGAGGTCGGATGTCTTCCTCAGTCACTCTCCACCTTAATTTCTGAGCAGCCTCTCACTGAGCCTGGTGTTCATCTACATGGCTACACTGGCCAGTGAGCATCAAGCATCTGCCCGTCTTCACCCCCTGAGCCTGTCTTCAGGCTTGGCTGCTGGAGTTGTTAACTCAGGCCCATCCCCATGCCTGTGTAGCAGCCTGCTTTCCACACTCTTAAAAACAGCTGGGGACCCCAGAGGACTTTTACATATTTGCAGTATATCTTTCAAGTACTAATATTTGCGTATTAGTACTGAGAAATTAAAAATGCATGTTTATTAATTTGTTTAAAATTTATAAATTCAGGGCTGGAGAGTTGGCTCAGCAATTAAGAGCACTGATTGTTTTTGCTGAGGACCTGGGTTTGATTCCCAGCACCCACATGGCATCCTAACTCCAGTTCCAGGGGATCTGATGCCCTCTTCTGACCTCCACGGGCATTACACAACACAGACACACT
Source organism: Nannospalax galili (assembly GCF_000622305.1). Classification (NCBI taxonomy): domain Eukaryota; kingdom Metazoa; phylum Chordata; class Mammalia; order Rodentia; family Spalacidae; genus Nannospalax; species Nannospalax galili. Next base: position 4,436,399 of record NW_008360328.1, read on the forward strand.
TGTACAGCACCCATGCAGGCAGTACACTCATACGCATAAAATAAAAATGATAAATAAAATGTTAAAATAATAATAATAAATTCACTACATAGTTGCAGAAATGGCATGTTCCTATGCAAAATAACTATTACAAACATTGGTGAGAAAAATAGCTTCATTTTATATTTTCAAAATCTCTTCCCTGGCTGCTTAATAGAAACAATGAGGTTCCCATGGTTTCCACATTCACTTCTTCTTGTCGTCCTTGAAATACATATAAAAATTCAGCTTCACACAAACACACGCTGGAGACGGGAATCATATTTCTGAGTAATTGTGGACAGTCTTCTCTGACACTACAGCAGAACTCAACAAGGGGTAGTTCATCAAAGGTTAGCTACGGTGTGGGGCCTGGAACACACGACATCAGTGAACTTTCATGCTCCATCACGTTAAAATTCGTTAAGCTATCATGTTCTCTGCATGCATCTCCTATCCAGGCATGATTTCCTTAACATTAGGCCTTAGTCATTTGGAAATGACTGACTCACTGAATTATACAGATCTTTCTAACACTGGCTCATTTCAATATCAAAATCCCATCCATTAATGTCATCACTGATTTTATCAGTGGTCTCCAAGTTTTTGAAAGCTGCTCACAATGTTAGATAAAGCTTGTCCAAATTTTTTTTAATTTATTTTTTTAAATATTTTATCGATTATTTTTATTTTATGTGTATTCATGTATTGCCTGCATGTAGGTAAGTGCACCTATGTGGTGCAATGCCCGCAGAGGTCAGAAGAGGATCCCCTGGGACTGGAGTTACAGACACTTGTTAGCTGCCATGCGGGTGCTGGGGTTCAAATCTGGGTCTTCTGCAAGAACAATCAGTGTGCTTAACCACTGAACAATCTCTCCAGCCCCAACGTGTCCAAATTTCTAACATGAAATGTGACCTTGTACACATTTATTTTAGAGAAAAAAAACAAACATCAAACAAAAAATACATCCAAATACAACTATTTAGCAATTTGTTTTGCACAAAAATATGTGATTATCTATCTTAATTCACATAGCAGTCATGATGTTAGAAGACTTAACTGTCAATAAATTTTATTCTGGGAGCTCCCAGTACTTCTCATAACATGCTCTTCTGACAGCCTGCTGGCCAGTGTTTCTATCTGACTAGCTTTCCAGTTTCTCCCTCCATCAACCGTCCTTCTAGTCTGCCTTCTCCAGCATCTTTGTTGTCCCAAACCCTACTTTAGCCTTACAGTCTGTGCAGTATCCTCCTCATCCATTCATCCACAGCTTTGATTTCTGTGATTTCAGTGACCCATGGTTCATCAAGAAGGTTAGTATAGAACAATTAAGATAGGTAGACAGATGACAGATGACATACAGAAAAGATAAGGTAGACAGACAGATGACAATTAAGACAATTAAGATAGGTAGACAGACAGATGATAGATGACATATAGATAATATGTAGATGATAGAAACTTTACATAACTTTTATCCCAGCATATTGCTATAATTGTAAATTAAGCTTTATCATAGATGTGCATAAATAGGGGGAAACAGTACATACAGGGTCCAGTACGACCCACAGTCTTAAGCATCCATTTAAAGTCTTGAAATGTATCTCCCATGATAGCCAGGTGTAGTGGTATATACCTGTAATTCCAGCACCTGGAGGCAGAGGCAGCAGAATCACTGAAGGTTTGAGGTCAGCCTGGTACAAAGTACAAGTTTCAGGCCAGCGAAGGCTTTATGGCAAGACCCCATCTCAAAACTTATATCCTCCAGGGGTGAGGGGAAACTTCTGTGTTATCATTCCCTAATTTTTTCTCCATTCTTCTTCTTTTCCTCAGAGTTTTGAACTTATAATTCAGGCACCTTTTTTATAACTACATGTGTGTATACCTTTTTTGAAACTACACATGCTCAATTAATAAGACAAAAATTTAAACCACAGGGGCTGGAGAAATGACTCAGCTGTTAAGAGCACTGGCTCTCTTCCAGAGGATCTGGGTTTGAGTCCCAACACCCACATAGTGGCTAACAACCATCCTTAACTCCAGTTCCAGGAAATCCAGTGCCCTCTGTAGGCTCTGTACAACACGGGTGCCCTTACCTACATGCAGGCAAGACACTCATACACATAAAATAAAAATAAATAAATCAAAAAAATTAAACCACAAAAAATTCTTTGATTAAATGAATACAGAGAAGCAGCATAAATTGCATGAGGATGTTACCCACCTGTTGTATGTTATATGTTGACAGGGACAGTTGTTGCATACTTCCTGCATGTAGGACTGTTTTTACATTGAAATTTCTTAAGCTGACTCCCTGTAAATACCCACAAGCATTTCTTTATATCATATAATACATTTAGCAAGCATGGTGCTTTTTACTAAACACTGTATATGAACAAACTTATTCATGCTCACACAATATTCAAAGAATTAAATGTCGCTATTTTCATTTCACATGAGAAAAAACATGCAGTATTGGGTAAATTAGGCACCTTGTCCAGTTCACTCAAGAGCAAGCAAATAGTAGCATTGGGATTCAGGTCCATCTACAGCTGGAGGAATAGGTAGACAGATATGGAACTGTATTATGGAAAGATGGACAGAGAGAGGGACTGATAGACAGGTGTGTGCAGAAAGACATAACAAATGCTCTATACGTACTACTGCCAAATATGCCTCCACACAGAGGTGAGGCATGCTTCACTCTCAAGCCAGGTGGGCTAGCAGACGGACAAGCAGCAGGGAACAGATTCGAAGCCCAGAGTACACGGTTCTGCGGTCTGCACAACCTCCACAGGCAGGCAGCAGCCAGACGCATGCCATTAGTGTGAACACGATGTGGCTAAGGTTGCTGTCCATCATCGCAGAATTTTGTTTTTCCCCTTTCTTAGTTGCTGATCAAGAAACAGCTTCAGCTTCAGATGTTCCTGAGAAAAGCTCTCTCTCCTCTCAAGACCTCCAGCAGCCCATGAGTACAGCCGGTAAGTCTCAAAATCACTGAAATTTTTCTAAAGAATCGTACCTGGTTGGGAAGGGCACATTTCTAATTCTACACTTAAGGAATTTTTAATTTTTTTGTGTGTGTGCGTGTGTGTGTGTATTGCATGTATGTATATCTTGGATGTGGGTGGGTGAGGGTGCCCTCACCCTATGCATGTATGTGTAGAGGCCAGAGGTTGACATCAGAACATCTTTCCTCATTGCTTTTCCTCCTTATTTTCTTTTGAGCCAATGTCTCTCACTGAACCCAGAGCTCACCATTTCAGCTAGACTGACTGGTCAGTGAGCCCCTGGGATCAGCCTGTCTCTGCCTCCCAGTGCTGGGATTTCAGGCATGTGCTGCTATGGAGAAGGTGAGCTGTGGAGAAAGGAACTCAGGTCCTCATGCTTGTGTAGAAGTACTTTACCTACTGAACCATCTCCACAGCCCCTAATTTTCATTTATAATAAGATCACACAGACACCCCCTTCAACTGACTCCAGCTTTGTGGTGTGCTAGGCTAGATCCACATCAAGATTTCCCACCTAGTGGGCACCTAGTCATGGTGCCCTATCCACTCAGTGCTATTTGATTTGAGGCACATGAGCACATACATATAGAGGTGCACACATACTCACACATGCATACAGCCCATTGTGGTGTGTGAATTTCCTCTTAGGTGAAGGACAAAGCTTAAGCCATTTGGGAGGGAATTCCTTTTTTGTTTTCCATCTACAACAGAGCAAACACAAGACTTCATACCAAGAGAGACACAGGAAGCAGGAACTGGTTACGTAGAGCTTTCAGTGAATAAGGAACTCACATTTGAAGGAATATCACTTACTTGGCAGTCAAAAACTTGGGTCATTTTTTTTTTACAGGCTTGAGCTCTAAGAAGAATTTGGAAAGTCTGGTATTTTAGACAATGAATCCATTAGTTAAATTGGAGGAACTATTTATTTTATTTAACTGCATTTTTGTAGCATGGTATCTGGCAATAGCAGGTGCTCAGAAAATACAGAATGGATGAATGAATGAATGAACATCTTTGTATTTTGAGCTAGATAGCTAGCCTCCTTCAGGAAGCTGTACCTTCCTGAATGTTCTCTACTATAATCCCATTTGATAGGGTAAGTGCCTTTGGGCTGTTATCATGTTCACAGTTCTGAGTATCAGATCACAGTTTTAGAAATGTATATCCTGAATCATGTTGAAAACCAAATGTTTGGGGTTTTTAAGCACTGATAAATACAATATGTACTGCACAGGTTTTTGAAGAGCGACTGAAATTGAAAATATTATGAAGTGGGGCAGCTATATCCCTTGCTTTAATAATCCATATCTTTAAGCATGTTTAGAATCTAGTTGCTTTTAAATTGCTTGGCACTACTACTGAACAACTCAATTTTCTGCTCCGCATTTTCATACATAACATAAGATTTAGGAGGCATGGTCTCTAAAATTCCTTTCAGCTTTCAATTTCTGCAACGTTATTACTGTTAATAATAATGCCGTTTTCAATAGAGGAACTAGAGACTTTATTCCCTTTGGGGCCACATAGTGGCGCTGTGCAATGGGCTTTAAAAAGGGGGGGGGGCGGCAGGAGAGAAAAAGGGAATTGGAAAGATAAGCAACAAAAATGTTATCTAACAAAAGCAAGATAATACATCCTATTTCTAAAGGAGGGGCATTGGATGTTTGAATGACAACTGTCTAGTTCAACCAAAAAGCATTGCCTTTTGTCTTTCCAGATTTTAAGTTTGTCTCCATAAAGCTCAGATGACATTCCTCAGTGTGTAGTACCCTGCAGGCCTTTTCCCTAATGGTATTAACTCAGGAAGGAAGCATGGGATAAAGACTTGGGTTTTAGGTTCAGAGTCAGAAAAGAAACAAGTTTCTTGTTGACTTTGCTGACTAATTGCTCCAGGATGTTAGGTCTTTTACTAACTGGTCAAAACCTCTGTTCTCTCAGAGCTAAGTTGAGAAATAACAAACACCAAGTTCCTACATTGCCTGGTGCACACTAAGTGTTCAATAAAAGTTTGCCTCATAATTAAGGCAAAGGGAAGTGGGCCATTTGCGACTACTTTTGCAAGAAACTGGCAAGTTAAGCAAAATAAACCAGACACAGGAAGACAAATGATGTAAGCTTTTTTTTTTCTCTCATATTTTGGAGCTTAAAAAGTTAATCTAAAATGGGCATGGTGGTGCATACTTTTAATCCCTGCTTTCAGGAGGCAGAGGCAGGTGGATCTCTGAGAGATCAAGGCCAGTCTGGTCTTCCTAGTAAGTTCCAGGCCAGCTGGGGCAACAGGGAGACCCTGTATTTAAATTTTTTAATAAAGCAAATCTAAAAATAAAATCAAGTGGAATTCTGACTATTATTAAAAGAAGATGGGAGAAGGAGGGAATAGAGGGGCTGGAATGGGCACCAAAGTACAGTTAAAGAGAAGGAATAAGTTCTAGTGATCTGCAGCACAGTAGAGTGGCCATAACTTAGAATAACTCATCACAGGCCTGGGGAGATGCCCAGTGAGTAAAGTGCTTACTGTATAAGCATAAGGACTCAAGTTCAGATCCCAAGTATCCACATAAAAGCCCACAGTACGAATCTGTAATCTCAGCCTCAGGGAGGCAGAGACAAGGGAGAATCCCAGGGTTCACTGGACAGCCTGTCTAGCAGATTCAGTGACAGAAACCCTGTCTCAAAAACTAATGTGGAGACCAATGGAGGTTACCCAGTATTGACCTCTGATTGACTTCCATATGTGTATGCACACAGACACACATGCACACAGACACATATGCATCACACACAGGGAGGACTGACTTCCATATGTGTATGCACACAGACACACATGCACACAGACGCATATACATCACACACAGAGAGGATAACTCATTACATTTATTTATTCATTCATTTATTGTGGATGGAGGTGTCATGTGTGAATGTGGATATGTGTACCATGGTGTACATGTGATGGTCAAAGGACTACTTTGGGGAGTTGTTCTCTCCTTCTACCTTTTCAGCCAGGGTCTCTCCTGTTGCTGCTGTTTGCACTCCAAGCTGGCGGGCCCACAAGCTTTCGGGCAATTCTTCTGTCTCTTTCTCTCCTATCTCTTTTAAAATTTTATTTATTATTTTTATTTTATGTGTATGAGTGTATTGCCTGCCTGTATGTAAGTGCACCCGTGCCATGCGATGCCCATGGAGGTCAGAAGAGGGCTTTGGATCCCTTGAAACCAGAGTTACAGATGGCTGTGAGCCACCATGTGAATGCTGGGAATTGAACCTAGGTCCTCTGCAAGAGCAGACAGTGCTCTTAACCACCGAGCCATCTCTCCAGTCCCTGCCTCTCCCATCTCTTATAGGAGAGCTGGGATTATAGATACAAGCTGCTACATCCCACTTTTTCCATAGGTTCCAAGGATAGAAACTTGAGTTGTCAGGCTTGTGGTGCTTGAGCTTTTACACACTGAGCCATCACTCTAGTCCCATTTTTTATGAACAACTAAAAGAGAAGAGCTTAATTTTTCTAAACACACAAAAACAATAAAAAGACAGAGATGCTGATGACCCTGTTTTGATTATGACACACACAGACATTATTCTATACCAGATAACTGTGTATGGTTATTGTGTACTAATTGAAGGAGAAAATAAAAGTATTTTAAAGTAAGAAATTTAGGGGCTAGCGAGATGGCTAGGGAATTAAAAACACTGGCTGCTCTTGCAGAGTTCCAGGGTTCAGTTCCTAGCACCCACATTATGGCTAGTAACTGCTAATCGCTCCAGATCCAAGGGAATCTGACAACCTCTTTTGGCCCCCGTGGGCATTGCACACACAGGTGTGCTTTACATACATGTAGGTGAAACACTCATGGACACAAAAATAAAAATAAGTAAATAAATACATTTAAAATAGGAAATTTTAAAATGAGCTCATTGCTTTTCTAAACAAGGGCCATTTCACTTGGTTTCCAAAGCTGTGTGTCTGTCATCATCTGCAAAATTATCATCTTAGTGCCACTACAACAGAACACTAGAACACTAGCACAGGCTCATTCACAATGAACAGAAATTTATGGGCTTACAATTTTGGAGGCTGGGAGGTCCAATATCAAGGAGACACAACCAGAAAGGACCTTTTTGCTATAACAGGAGAACTGCAGAGAGAGCAAGGGCAAAGCCACCCCCTTAAAAGGAGCTTACAGTGGCATTAGTCCATTCGCAAAGGTGGCGCCTTCTGGGACTGAACTCCTGTTAAAGGCCCCACATCCCAACAGCATTACATGGTAAGTGTCTGCCAATGTGAGGTCTCAAGGGGACAAACAGTCAAACAGCGGCAGTTACAGAATGAGTCACATGTATTTGAGGTCTACATCTATCATGTCTTGCTTTCTTTCACTTTAGTCACGATGATAGAAAACTCCAGTAGGCCAGAGATTGATGAAAAGAAAGAACAAGCCATTCAAGACTCAGACTTGACCACTGGTAAGCACGCCTCCTGCATTTAGAGCAGACGCTTGATAGATTTATTGTTTGTCCAATGGCCTTTGCAGTCCTCTGGTTCCTTGGCCTTTCTTGGCCTTTATGACATATTTGGTCAATCTCTGTCCTTCTTGACTCAGTTACCTTCTGACTTCCCTGACCTGCTCTGCCTGATCCTGTTATTTTGGTTAACTATGTGCCCCTGTAACAATGAACTAGCTCTACTTCTTCTTCTGAATTCTTAAATATGGACATCTTTTATGTGACTGCCTCATTTTTTTTTTCTTCTTTCCCTCTTTTTAAAATGGTATGATGGGGTTGGAGAGATGGCCCAGAGTTAAGAACACTGGCTGTTCTTGCACAAGACCTGAGTTTGAATCCCAGCACCCACATGGAGCTAACAACCATCTGTAACTCCAGTTCCAGGGAATCCAACGCCTTCTTCTGTCCTCCATGGGCATTGCATGACACAGGTGCACTTACATGCATGCATAACACTCAGTTTTTCCAAGGACCTGTGAGTCTTCTCTTTCAGGTATTTTGTCCATTATCACAGGCCCTCATCTCCTGTAACTTCAGTTCCTCCTGCTCTGGTCCAGGTTTAGCACCCTACTATTGAAACATCCCTCTGGGGGCTGGCAAGATGGCTCAGTGGATAAAGGCACCTGCCGCCAAATCCAGTGATCTGATTCAATCCCTGGCACCCACTTAGTAGGAGAGAACTGATTCTCAAAAGTTGTCCCCTGGCTTCCACACACCTACCATGATGCATGTACACACGCACACACACACACACACAAATAAATAAATAAATGCAATTTTAAATTAAAAACAAAACAAAACAAAGGAACATCCCTTTGTATTCTACACAATTGTGTTCTGAAACCTTTCAGACTCCCCGTAGTCACAACACAGTGTTGGTCCTTCACCCCAGGAGCTAGAATTGGAATTACAGGCAGTTGTGAGATGCCTAATGTGGGCGCTGGGAATGGAACTCCAGTCCTCTGCAAGAGCAACACCTACTCTTAACTACCGAGCCACCTCTTCAGTTGATTTTACTTTTGTTTGTCTTTTAATGGATTTATTTACATACAGAAAAAAAAATGCCCCCTAAGGCATAGGGATTATGTCCTAGGCAGCTCCAAGCCTATGCTCTG
>NW_008360328.1:4445154-4467162 GCF_000622305.1 Nannospalax galili
TCCTAATGCTCTGTCATGGTTTGATTCTTCATTGCTGTGACAAAACACTCTGACCAATACCAACTTGGGGAGGAAAGGGTTTATTTGTCTTACATCTCCCAGGTCGCATGCAGTTCATCAGGGAGCCCAAGGTAGGAACTCAGGGCAGGAACCTGGAGGCAGGAGCTGGAGCACAGGCCATGGAGGAACACTGCTTACTGGCTTGCTCCCCTGACCCCTGCTCAGCCTGCTTTCTTATGCAACACAGGCCCACCTGCCCAAGGGTGGCACCACCCACAGTGGGCTGGGCCCTCCCACATCACTCATCAAGAAGATGCCCTTCAGACATGGCCACAGGCCAGTCCAATAGAGGCAATTCCCCGATTGAGGCTCCCTCAACCCAGGTGTGTCAAGTTGACACTAAAGCTATCCAGCACATGCTCTTTACACAGAACCACACTGAACCGTGGTTTTGTTTTACTTGGCCAGTTTTGTTTTACTTGGCCAGTTTTCCAGACTCCTTAACCTTTACTACCTAACTACATTTTGCTAAACTAGCATTCCTGGAAGCTACTTTCAATTCCCAGACTGTAAGTTAAGTCAATAGTCCCATGTGTTTTCTCACTTTTTCGAAGAACAACTTTTCAAGTCCACAAGATTGCTTTGTTCCTATGCTTGCTTGCTTGTTTTCCAAAAACTGGACCCTACGTCCTCAATCTTAAAGTAAACTTGGCCCCATCACTTGATCTCAGCTATCAATTTGGCCCATGCTGCACTGAGGACGTGTGGTATACATTCCTTGTCCTAGTTTCATCTCCTGTTGCTGTGATAAAATACCCTGACAAGAGCAACGTTATGGGAGAGAGGGTTTATTTGGCTCACAAGTCCAGGTTACAGTCCACCACTGCAAGGAAGTCCAGGCAGAAACTTTAAACAGCTAGTCACATCACAGTCAAGGGCAGAGAGGATGAACGCATGAATTCTACTCAGCTCACTTTCTTTACTCTTACCTAGTCCAGGGCCCAAACCCAGGGAATGGTGCTGCCCACAGTGGGCCTGGTCTTCCCACATTACTTGACATAATCAAGACAGTCCCCCATAGACAGGCACACCAGACAACCTGATCTACACAATCCCTCACTGAGCCTGAGACACACTTCCCAGGTGATTCTACCTTGTTGTCAAGCTGACAACTAAAACCAACCATCACATGCTATAATGGTCAAAACTGTGAAACAAAACTCACAAAACCCAAACCGCTTAAAGTCCTCTTGTTCTTCCAGAAACAAGTGCTCAGTATACAGGGCTGGCGCTGAGGAAGAGTGGTATCCTGCTGCTCATGCTCGTGTCCTTCCTCATTTTCATCCTCTTCATCATCGTCCAGCTCTTCATAATGAAGCTGCGGAAAGCACATGTGATATGGAAAAGGGGTGAGTGGACAGAGAACCTGGAGGAGGTTAGAAGAGTCCAGCAACTGACTGGACCAAAAACATGACTGCTGCCAATCAAAGCTTAGCTGTTGCATAAACTGACCAGAAGGGGTATCACGCAACAATAAAAAAAAAAAACAAAACAGTCAGCCAGGCATGGTGTCTCATACACTTAATACCAGGACTCAGGAGGCAGAGGCAGGTGAGGCCAGACTAGTCTATATGGCAAGTTCCGTGCCAGCTGCGGCTACAGGGGATCAACAAACAAACAAACAAACAAAAATCAGTTGTTTTCTAGTAAACAGGGACTATGAGTCTCCAGAGACTATGCTCAAAATATATAGGACCAGGGGCTGGAGAGATGGCTTAGTGGTTAAGAGAGTGTACTGCTTTCACAGACACTGGAGTTTGGTTCTCAGAATGCATGTTGGGCAGTTCACAACTACCTGTACTACCTGTAACTACAGCTCCAGGATCTGACTCCATCTTCTGACTTCCTTGGACACCGTACACACACACACACACACACACACACACACACACACTTAAAAGAAATCTTTTTATAAAAGTATAGGACCAACAGAAACTAAAGTAGCTCTGGGAATTGGTGCTGAATTATAAATGCTTTTATTCACAAAATTCAGAGCTAATTCATCCATTCATTCAATAAAATAAACATTCACTGAGTGCCCACTGTGTGCCAGGCACTGGGGCCACATCAGTCTACAGGACAGGAGATCCCTGCTCTTGGGGAACTTAGGGACAACGGTAAACTATAATAGTTCGGGTGCTATTACTGCTTTGTAAGAATGGACTCAGTCTCACTCATGCATAATATGCTACTCATTCCTCCTTTACATTCTAATGAAAAAGTTACCATTGAAAACCAAAATAAAGAGGTAGAGAGATGGTGCCATGCTTAAGAGCATTTACTGCTCTTTCAGAGGACCTGAGTTTGATTCCCAGCACCCATGTTAGGTGGCTTACCTCTAATTCCAGCTCTAGGAAATCCAACACCTCTGGCTTCGGTGAGTATCAGTACTGATGTGCACAGACACATACACACATACACATTAAATATAGACAAATATTTTTTTAAAAAAACAAAACAAGATAATAATAGTAATAAGTAAGTGAAAAATTTAAAACTAGTGAGTATGGAAGATGCCTATTAAAATATATAAACTTAACACATCAGAGCTAGACAGGACCTTAGAAGTTATTGAAAGTAATTCCATAAATTCATCCCATAACGTGTAGATGAAATCCCCTTTTCATGGGTATTGAAAGACTAAAAGCTGGAGGATGGGGAGGTGTTCCATCAAATGCTGTCTCCTAGACATAACCCAGTTGTTGGAATCATGAACACACATGATTCAGCTGTGACCACCTGTATAAGATCTGCATGTGGAAAAAAGATAAGAGAAGGAGAGGGACTAGTTGGGGAAAAGACAAAAGTCAACAGAAGTGCTCAGGGGAAAGAAAAGATAACAGGGCTGGAGAGATGGCTCAGTAGTTAAGAGCACTGGCTGCTCCAGCAGAGGACTCAGGTTCACTTCCCAGCACCCACATGGCAGCTAACAACCATCTGTAACTCCATTTCTAGAGGGTATTCTATGCCCTCTTCTGGCCTCCACAGGTATTGTACACATGTGGTGCACTTACATATATGGAGACAAAACATTCATTCATACACATAAAATAAAAATAAATAAATCCTTTTTAGAAAAAAGAAAGAAAAGCTAATGGGGGACTATGATCACAATACATTGTATGCAAATCAAAATAAATTTTAACTAATTAAACAAAAAAAATCCCCTCTTTAATTCTGACTGATTATCTAACCCTTTGCTATCCAACAGCAGTTATAAGATGACCACTGAGTTCCTGATATGTCATGAGTCCCTAGAAAAATGTGCTATAAGGAGAAAATACTAACTTGATTTTAAAGAACCAGTCTGTACATGTGCACTGTGCTGGATAGCTTTAGTGTCATTTTGACACACCTGGGCTGAGGGAGCTCAATTGGGGAATTTCCTTCATTGGACTGGCCTGTGGCCATGTCTGTGGGTCATCTTCTTGATTATTGAGTGATGTAGGAGGGCCCAGCCTTCTGTGGGTGGTACCACCCCTGGGCAGGTGAGCCTATGTTGCATAAGAAAGGCTAAGCAGGGCCCAGGGGAGCAAGCCAGTAAGCAGCATTCCTCCATGGCCTGTGCTCCAGCTCCTGCCTCCAGGTTTCTGTCCTGAGTTTCTACTTTGGGCTCCCAGATAAACTGTGACCCAGGATATGTAAGCTAAATAAACCCTTTCCTCCCCAAGTTGGTATTGGTCAGAGTGTTTTGTCACAGCAATGGAGAAACAAACTAGGACATGCACATTCAAATTCAGGCATAATATACCTAATGATGATCCTTTGGGTGTACTAAAATAATTGCTAAATTAATTTCTTCTTCTTTTTCCATTCTGAATGTGGCTACCAGAATATCTTAAATGACTTGTGTGACTTGTGTTACGGTGCTGCTCAACACTGCTCATCTGGTCAGATATGGCCCAACACCTACAGTGGCAGAAAATTTTTTGTACCAAGGCAAAATGTTTCATTTTTTAACAACTGACTTAAAAGCATCACTTATGCTAGTTTAATATGAGTGCGTCTAGATAGTCAGATGAACTAACGTCCTCATTATGATAGACCCAGAAGAGGTAAACAAGAGAGGCTAGTGAGGGAAGATCAGCAGCACATGTTGAAAGCAGAAGAGGGGTGCCAGTGGGAGGGGAGAAGGGCTGCGAGGGGCTGATGGTGGTGTGATGGTAGAGCACAAACATGAGAAGATCACAATGGCATATATGTATGGAAAACCCAGTATTCTGTATGCTAACTAAAACAATTAATTGAAAGGATTTGACCATAAAATAAATGAATCAATGGGCCTAGAGACAGGGTCTGACTCTTTCACTGAACACCAGGCAAACAGCATTGTATTATTTCAAAAGCTCCTGCCAGTGATTCACCATTGTTCCTTCAGGACTGTTGCCACTGTTCCTCCTTGAAGGACGGTGCTTGCTCCCATTGCAGTGTCTTTAGACTTCCACAGCTCTTACAGAGCCGTACACAGAGTCCTCAGAGAGCCTAAAAGCACTGTAAGACAGACAACTGAGCACCTGAGGAGATGGGGTGCAGGAGGGCATGATGGTTCAGCTATTGTGTAGTCCCCATGCTAACATCTTGTTCATACTTTCCTATCCACATATCAATGATGTCTGCAACACCAGACATTTGTAACTTAATTTTCTTTCCTTACAGAAAATGAAATTTTAGAACACACTCTAGAAGGTTACAGATCAAGGTCAACTAATGATGAAACATCCTCCCAAGAGAAAAACAGCAAAAGTAAGTCAATTGTGTGACAAGATTTGAAAAATGAAGTTTAAAGAAAGGGGTGAGGGGTAGAATCAAAATTTAATATTTTAGTTTGACTTATGGAAATTAAGTTTATCTTAGGGGCTAGAGAGATGATGGCTCAGCAGTTAAGAGCACTTGCCATTCTTGCAGAGGACCTGGGTTCAGTTCCCAACACCTACATGGAGACTTACAACTATCCATAATTCCAGTTCCAGAGACCCTATGCCCTTTCCTGGCCTCTGTGGGTATTGCATGTATGTGGTACACTTACATACATACAGATAGAACACTCATGCACATAAAATAAAAATAAAGTATTTTTTCAAGCTTATCTTAAAAACTAATCAGGAGTTAACTTCATGCAGGTGGCCAGTCCTTTACTCTGGGAAGCCAGCCACTGACTTTCCTGTGACACTCAGGGGTACTGGATGGGCTCCTAGACTCCAGAGCATACTACATGATACCCATCAATAAAGCTCCTTCCACACCATCCAGTGGTTTAGGGTGTTTTAAATTCAGTTTCTGAAATGTTCTTTCAGGTGGTGGATAATTTGATTTATTCTATATCCTCAAAGAGGGGTCTGGCACAGATGAAATGATTGATAAATCTGCATTGAATAATTGAATACAAAGATTATTCAATTCTAGAAGAAATATTTTGGGTCTTTTGGATAGCTTCAGTGCAATTCTTCAAGCAAAATTAGGAGGTGGGGGATGTTATACTTTGCTTTCTGTTGCTGTGATAAAACACTGAATGAAGCCAACATGGGGAGAAAAGAGTTTCACCTGCACTTCCCTGTCACAGTCCATCACTGAGGGAAGGCAGGGCAGGAGCTCTAGCAGGAACTGAAGCAGAGACCATGGAAGAACACAGCTTACTGACTTGCCCCCTGGCTTGTTCTGGTTGGTTTTTTTAATACAGCCCAGGCCCACCTACCCATGGGTGTCACCACCCACAGTGAGCTGGGCCCTCCTACATCAATTAGCAATTAAGAAAATGCCTCACACTTCAGCTGGAGAAATGGCTCAGTGGTTAAGAGCACTGGCTACTCTTGCAGAGGACCCAGATTCAATTCCCAGCATACACACATGGCAGGTGTATCTGTAAGTGCAGGTCCGAGGAATTTGAAGCCCTCCTCTGGCCTCCATAGGCATTGTACAACATGGGTACACTTACATACATGCAGGTAAAACACTCATACACATAAAATAAAATTTTTAAAATTGTAAAAAAGGAAAGAAAGAAAGTAAGAAAGATAATTCCTCATAGACATGACCAAAGGCCAATCCCATAGAGAGAATTCCTCAGTTAAGCTTCCTTCTTCCCAGGTGGTGTCAAACTGACAAAACAAATAAACAAGCAAAACAACCAGACCAGGAGGGAATGATTACAGACAGGAAGGAGAGAATGTGGATGTGGGGGAATGCATGTGAGTTTGAATCTAGTAGGCAGAAGCTATGTCAACAGCAAAGTGAGAACTTTATACCTTCTGGCCAATGTATGTCCCCCCTGCCAATTAATTTATTCTGCCTACCAGGAGATACAAGAAACACAGTGATCTTAACTGCTTGATTCTATTGGTATGATTGAGATTTTCTTGTAGGAAGCTGATCTTTTATATCACTTCTGCCTTTTTGTTTGATTGTTTTATTCTTCATGAAATGGAGACACGGTGAGCTGACCGTGTGAAGAATGAGCAAGGGCAGGAAGTGTGGGGATGCTGCCTACAGTCTGTTGGGTTGTAAGACACAGGTGAATGCTATCAGTATCCTGTGTAAGTTGGATTGATTCCCATCCTGATTTTCCCAGGCAAGGACAGATAAAACAGTGAGAACTTCAAAATTGTAAGTTATAACAATCACAAAATTATAGAAAGTTGTAAAGACAGCACAAGGGGCTTTCCCTACCTCTCCATTTGAAAGTGAGCTGACATGATGCAGGAAAAGAAAAGTCCTTGTGCCATGTGCTGAGCAAGCATAGCCTCTGTTGTTCAATTTGAAGAATATTTAGTGGATACCTGGCCTCAGGATCGATCCCCTGCACAGAGAGGAATATTCAGGAGCTCATGTAGTCATAGGGAGGTGAATTTTCTCCTGGATTCAGATCTCTATTTCCATCCTTGTGTTAGTCAGGGGTTTTTTTCTGTCATTGTGATAAATACCTGATATTTATCAAGGGCAGAAGGATTTGTTTCAGCTCACAGTTTCCAAAGTCTCAGTTCACTGTCATGGGGAGGGTGTGGTGGAACAGAGCCGTTCACATTACAGCAGCCAGGAAGCAGAGAAAGAGAGCATCCATTTGTTCACTGGTATCCTCCTCCTTCCTCCCTTTATTCTACCTGGGACTCTGGCCTATCACACTCAGGGTGAGTCTGCCCTTCTTAGCTTATCCTCTTTGGAAATGCTTTCACAGACACACCCAGAACTATGCTTTACTAATCTAGGTGCTTTTCAGTCCAATTAAGTTAACAATCAGACTCAGCCATGACAATCCTCCCTGCCTCAGTGCCTGGAATCCAGTATTGCAGCTGTATTGTTTTTTACATTTAGAAGATAAGCATCTGCAGCCATCGCCAGCTCTATATATAGTTGCATGGGCTTTGAGAGGTCTGTCCTCAAACCCGTTTTTCCTATAAGTCCTGTTAGTTTGAGTATGTGATTCTGTTGAAGGTAATGTGTTGTTCTCTGCCACACATATATAAAAGAAAATATAAAAGAAATGCCTATATATTTTATTTCAGGCTGGTTGGCATATTGTATATGTAGCAAAACTTTTAAAAACTTAAGGTAAAACAATTCATCCAGACCATTTACCTATATCAGAGAATTTTAGGTTAGATTTTATAAAATATAAACACCTGAACCTAAAACATGGCTTCCAAAGTGTTTTAGATAAGTGGGTGCAATGTTGTTCAAAAATAAATACTCATCTTTAATGCATTTTTCTTTCAGCCTCCCACTCTAAGCGTTGCATGAGCTACATCACGCGGTTATACTCAGATGCAAAGACAAAGAGGAAGGAGAATGCACGGCATTCGAAATTAGAAGGCGAGCACACTCATATCCCCGAGAGCATTGTGTAGTATTCTGTGCAATAGAAGACAGGATTTCAGGGCGGCCACATCGTCGGTGGAGCAGCCTGTAAAAAGGAGCTTAATTACCCTGACATGAAAGAAATGTCCTTTGAATGCAATGCAAGACGGTGTCCTCTGAGCCAGAGCAGCAGGATGAGGACCAAACCATGGACAGAAAGCTCCTAGTTGAAAAAAATAAAATAAAATAAAATAGAACCTATTATGCCTGACACTACTTCAGAGCAGAACTCTGCTAAGCCTTGTGGATCAGGGTCAGTATGACCATCAAGCATCCTACCTGGAAGGGAACAGTGTTTTTTAGATGTGGGGATATAGTGGAACAAAAAAATTTTTTTAAATCTTTTCTCCTGGTCATGAAAGTAAAGAACTGAAGGATGAAAAGTACCCAGAGAAGATCTATGGTACCAGACGGCTACTTTCAAGACAGGCTTTAAGAAGATGCGAACGTGGGCGTCAAGGAGTAAATTCAGTGGAATCCCAGAGAGTAGTTTCTTAGGCTTGCTTACTAAAGCCACATGAGCCAAGGTGATAGACTTTTTTTTAACCTGGTTACTCCACGACAACAGCATGTATAGAAGTAAATGATGAGTTTCATTGGCTGAGAATTGAGCTAATGAATGGTCATTAAAACTTTTAATAAAGAACATGTATTTGTGTTTCTAGAGAGTGTAGGCAATGTTCTTCCTGCTTCTGCAGGAAAGAAAGTGACTGATGCATCTTTTTGTTTTGTTTTGGGTTTTTGAGACTGGGTCTCCTTGTAACCCCAACTGGCCTGGAACTCGCTATGTGGACCAGGATGGCCATAATCTCACCGACATTTGCCTGACTCTGCCTCCCAAGTGCTGGGATTAAAGGTGTATACTGGGATTAAAAGGCATGTGCCACAACGCCCAGCACTGATGCATCTTTTTTTTAAAAAAAAAAAAATCATTTTATAAGATAGAGCAAACCTTGGTACTATGTGAAATATTTCTCTTTGTTTGGATCTAAGTAAACCAATTCTAAAGTCTCTCTCTCTCTCTCTCTCTCTCTCTCTCTCTCTCTCTCTCTCTCACACACACACACACACACACACACACACACATATTATGAATATACCGTATATTCCAGGGGCCAGATTCTGCTGTAATAACTTTTTGAAATTCCTTTAACAATCACAAAATTACAGAAAGGTATAAAGACAGCACGGAGAGCTTTCCCCACCTCATGAGATTCAGCTGACATGATGTTCATCAGTCCTTTGTGGTGGTTTGAATAAGAATTGTCCCCCACAGGTTCCAAATATTTCAACATTTTGTCCCTGGTTGGTGGTGCTGTTTTGGGAGATTTTAGGAGGTGTGGCCTTGCTGGAGGAAGCACATCACTAGGGGGTAGGTTCAGATTTCCATCTCACTCTGTTTCCTGTGCCAGCTTGAAGATGTGAGCATTCTGCTTTCTGCTCCAGCCACCTTCTGCTGCCATGCCTCACCACCATGATGGACTCTAATCCCTCTGGAACCATAAACTAAATAAACTCTAGCTTCTGTAAGTTTATTTGGCCAGTGTTTTAAATTACAGCAACAAAAAAGTAAGCTTCAAACACTCTAATGTATATTTCCCAACAAGGACATTCACATTTATCACCAGAAAGCAACCATCTAAGTCAGGAAACTGGCATTGTTGTGTCTCTGTTCATGGTCCTCAAATGCCATTCAAAATTTTCCAATCATCCCTACTGTCCTGAAGGACCCCAACCCAGTTCCTGTTCATGCTTCATCTTGGTTTCACTCTGTTTAGAAACACTTGTCCGTCTTCTTTCTGCTTTCGTGATTGGAATATATTTTCAACACAGGGTAACTGCTTTATAGACCAGCCCTTGGTTGGGCTCTGTCCCATGCTTCTTCTTAATTAGCTTCAAGTTCCACTTCCCCTGAACCTTCACAGAAGCCCTGTGAGTTTTATTTTATTGTATATTAACTATCCCACTGGATTGATGGAACCCACTTTGATCATTTGATCAATGCAGTGTCTATTGTGGATTTCTCCACTGTAAATTTCCTCTTTTCTCCATGAAGTTAGTATTTTGTGGAGAGCTGCTATAAAACTATGCAAATGTCTGTTTTCTCATCAAACTTTAAAGTCACTTGTTTTCTTAGGTCTGTATGAACTCTTGGTTTGCTCTGTTATTCAGGGGGTTATGATCTGTGACTAACAAACTGATCCATTTAAAAAAAATTTTTAATAACTACATGGTTAGAAGAAGCATTTCACTACAGATTTAACATATTCAGTAACACACTCCAGAGCAAGAGTACATCTCTTTCACAAGTGGGTGCAAGTTTCTAGGTTCACAGTTGTTAATAAAGTTATACAATATTGAACTCAGTATAAGCCCTGTAAGACATAAAATTGAATGAGTTTTTTAACCTTTAAAAAAGATCTCCATTTCATTTTAGAATATATTTTTCCTTGCAGAAAGACTCATTATTTTTGCTACTAACACTGAGATGTCGGTGCGTGCATCTCTGATCTGTATGTATCTGATTATTACTAGTCATAATCGGTTGCACTTGGATCCTTGGCGCCTGTGTATGTCTACAAAGTCATCGGGTAGCTGATCCATTTTTAAATCCCTGATTAAACTGTAGAAGCTGACTTCTGAGTGTGTGTGTGTTTTTTTTCCCTTTTTTCCCCTCTTTTTTTTCTCCGTGTCATTTTTATAAATACTTCTCAATCTTCAGGCACATTATTTTTTATTTCTGATAGTAGATATTTCAAACATTTCCTGTACCAGTACTGAAATCTGCCATTTCTCTAAGAATTCTTGGTTTGGGGGCTGGAGAGATGGCTCAGCAGTTAAGAACACTGATTGTTATTGCAGAAGACCCAGGTTTGAATCCCAGCACCTATATGGCAGGTAACAACTGTCTGTAATTCCAGTTCCAGGGTATCCAACAGCCTCTTCTGTCCTCCATGGGCATTGCATGACACAGGTACACTTACATGCAGGCATAACACTCATACACATAAAATAAAAATAACATTACAAAAATTTTTTAAAAAAAAGAATTCTTGGTTTCATTAAGTAGATATTGTGCTGGATAACTTCAGTTGTCAACTTGACACATCTGGGTAGAGGGAACTTCAACTAAAGAATTGCCTCCATTGGATTGGCCTGTGGCCATGTCTGTGGGGCATTTTCTTGATTGTTGAGTGATGTGGGAGAGATGTGGGTGGTGCCACCCCTGGGCAGGTGGACCTGTATTGTATAAGAAAGCAGGCTGAGTACAGGCCAGGGGGGCAAACCAGTTAGCAGCATTCCTCTGTGGTCTGAGCTCTGGGTTCCTGCCCTGAGCTCCTGCCTTGGCATCCCTTGATGATGGACTGTGATCTCTAAGTCAAATAAACCCTACCCTTCTCTAGTTAGTTTTGGTCAGTGTTTGTATCACAGAAATAGAAAGTAAATAGAACAGAAATTATAAACTATAGAAACACATACAACAGCAGGAAAGGAAACTTAGATCATTTACCCTTCAGGAATGAACTTTATTAGGAGATAGACTTGTAAACATGGGGACTGTGGTTGATTCTTGGGGTAAGAGAGCATTAGAAAGGATAAGGGAAAAGAGAAGACAAGACAGCTGTCATGGACAACATGACATGAAGGAAAGGGAGGGAAAAGGGAGAGAGAGAAAGAGAGAAAGAGAGAGAAATCAGAGAAGTCCCCTGAACAAAGGGGCTATCTGACTTTTATGTTTTCAGAGCCTGGCACACTGCATGATTTAGTGTGACACAATCTACAGGAGCCAAGTACTGGGTAGGACTATAAATTTCTCTTGCATCTTTGAAGAGGATGGACTGCAAGGTTACAATACAGTTTTTTAACTCTGTGGGAGAGAAGGTAGGGAAGGAGGGAGTGGGGAGAGAGAGACAGGAGGGGGGCATGGCCTGGTTTCTGGAGGGAGAGAGGCAGCTAGAGGGTCTGTGATCTAACAGTAAAAATTGGTATTTCAAAGCTAAGATCCAGTGATGGACATCATCTTTGCTTTTGAGGTCTCTTTAATGTCACATCCTCTCAATGGACAGAACTGTGGACTATATGACAATTTATATAGGAGGGTGTGTATGTGTGTATGCATGTTGGTGTATACTTGAGTCTAACTGTTGAAAACCATGAGTTTATCTGGAGCTTCTTCCTTTCTGTATTTGTAATTCCCTTCTTCGAGAGATGGGTTTTTCCATATCCTTTACATATTTAGCAATTTGAACAATTCTTGGAATGTAGGAATCTCCTATTTCTGCTACCATCCTGCTGTCTTTGAGATGTGCTCCTCCTCCTGCCAAGGCTCCAACTCCCCTTTCTGAACTTCTGCCCTCACCTCCACCATGTGGTTCTCTGATCCCTAACCTTGGGCACTAGCATCTCACACCATGTGGTCCCACTGTGTGCAAGCATTTGGCATGCCCCCATATACACTGCTGCGAGGCATCCTTCTCATCCACTCAGTTATGTTTGTAGGTCTCACACATCCCAGCAATTCTGAGTCTAGTTTTATGGATATGCTAATTAGGAAGGATTTTGGAGTTTGTGTCAAACATTTCCTAAAACACATTTTGAGGAAGATTAATATCCTAGAAATGTCAGTTGGTGCTTTGTGGGGGAAAGAGGTTTCCTGGGCCATCGAGATGGCTCAGCAGGTAAAGGTACTTGATGCAGAGCCTGACCACCTGAGTTTGATCCCAGGAACCCACATGGTAGAAGAACCGACTTTCACAAGTTGTCCTCTGACCTCCACAGGTATGTTGTAGATCTATACATGTACATACACACAAAAAAATAAATATAACATTTTTTAAAAAGAGAGAAGCTTCCTGTGGTCAAATAAGTTTGAGAAATATCAAACATTATAACTTCCTATAGAAGTACTGTACATTAGCAAGTGTAGGATTTGGAAAGCCACTGTATCCTAAAGGAACTTGTTTAATTCCTTTAATCCAGCTCAGTTCAAATGTAATCATTTGAACCATCAATATACACAGTGTCCCTTGTACCTACAGGGGAGGGATCATTTCAGGACCACCCCCTAGAATACCAAAATCTGAAGATTTCCAGGTTCATCATATAAAACAGCACAATATTTGCATATAAACTACACACATCTTCCTGCAAACTACCTTTGTCTCTAGGTTATTTGTGATCCCTGATAAATGCTCTGTAAATAACTGTTATACTCTGTTGTCTAAAGAATAAGGGCAAGAGGGCTGGAGAGATGGCTCAGTGCTTAGAAGCACTGGCTACTCTTACAGAAGGCCCAGGTTCAATTCCCAGCGCCCACATGGAGGTTAACAACCATCTGTGACTCTAGTTCCAGGGCCATCTCTCCAGCCCCTGACGCAATCTTTTTTTCCCCAAAATATTTCCTACCTGAAAGTTGTATCCATGGATGTAGAATAAACAATACAATAAATACAACAACAGGAAACAACGCTGGCCATTAAGATCTGAGTTTTAAAATGTTTTCTTTATTCACTTGCTTATTCATTTACATATTTTGAGACAAGATGATCTCTCATGCACAAATCTACCTGGCATAGAAAAAACTTAAAAAAATTTTTTTGTTATTTTTATTTTATATGTTTGAATGTATCGCCTGCATGTATGTAAATGCACCTGTATCACACAATGCCTACAGAAGCCAGACAGTGTTGGATCCCTTGAAACTGGAGCTGTGGATTGTTGGGAGCTGCCATGTGGGTGCTGGGAACTGAACAGAGCACTCATTGTTCTTAACCACTGATCTGTCTCTCCAGCTCTGAAAAGACTTGTCTTAATGACAAAAAGAGACCCTCAGAATCAAAACATTCTTCTGTAAAACGTTGTAACTATAAATGATGCCCAAAGCTGCCATTACCCCTTCAAAGGCCTGACTGATGTGTCAAGGATGCAGCAGGAAAAAGACAACAAGCCTCAGTCTTCAGGGATCTGACGTTGCTGTGTCAGAACTTACATGAACTGGAGATCCTACATTCTTATTCAAGCCAGGTGAGTTGGGGTTTTACAGTTACCTTCACCTCCCAAATGGAGCACATTCAAATCATAAAGCAGTTTATCCTGTGGACAATAATTATTCTGGAACACTCCAGATCTAGAGCAATTCTTTTGCTTTATAGCTGTCTCAGAGAGGTTCAATCGGTTATCAAAGACAATATACCTAGTGAATGAAACAACTGGGATTAGAACCTGGGTCCCTGGGCTTCTATAGCTCCTGAGGGAAGGTATTGCCTCTTTTCTTATATGGGAAGCAAGTCTCAAGAAAGTTTCATGCTCACATCCTCTTACTTTTGTGCGATAAAGCCAAAGTAGAACAGACCAGTCTTCAACGCTGCCTTCTAGAAACTAAGTCAAAAGGATGCCTATATTATTGCCCCATAACTTAAAAAAAAATCAAAATTCTGCTCCAAGCATTACCTGTACCACCTGTCATTAGGTGAAAATAACAGAGAAAAATGATAACTACCCAGCAGACTGAGCTCCCTGAAGTCAGGAGGCTCCCTATAGATGAAGAAGGTGGTTTGAACTACTGACCATTAATGAGTCCACTAATTTAACCCAACAACATAATCTCCCCTCACTTCCTCTGGTTGAAGTCATGGTAATTTGCTATATTCATAAGGGGGTTTTGATCTAGATGAAATGTAGTTCTATTTTTGCCATCCTGAACCTTCTAAGGGAGAAAACGTCTTCCATCCTGTAATGCATTCATGAGCAAGTCTGTCAGCGCTATTGAAACATATTAACTCTCCCATCTTCTCTCCTCTACTCCTTGTTTTCAGATAGAAGCAGCCCTAAACGTAGGCAGCAAAACCTTCTTGTAGTCTCTCCAAAATGTTTTCATACAGGTTATTTTTTTATAAATTTTTATTTATTATTTTTATTTTATGTATATAGTTGTATTGCCTACATGTATGTTGGTGTACCTGTGTCGTGCACGGTCAGAAGAGAGCATCAGAGCCTCTGGAACTAGGGTTACAGATGGTTGTTAGCTACCATGTGGGTGCTGGGAATAGAACCCAGGTCGTCTACAAGAGCAATCAGTGCTTTTAACTGCTGAACCATCTCTCTAACCTCAGTTTATTTTTTAAAAATCTATCTTGCTTAATTTCCAGAGAGTCCTAAATTCAAGGGAATACATTTACTGACATTTAAAAAAAATAATTTTTCAGTTCTTCTTTGGCTCTGTGAAACAATAGGTTGTGATTTTTTATTAAGACAAGAAACCCAAAGTCTGGAGAGATGGCTCAGTAGTTAAGAGGGAGTACTTCCTTTACAGAGGATCTGAGTTTGGTTCCCAGCACCCACATCAGGAAGCTTTCAACTACCTGTAACTCCAACTGTAGAGGAACCTGTTGCCTCTGACCTCTACAGTCACCTGCACTCACATACACACACACACACACACACACACACACACACACACAATTAAAAAATAAAATAAATCTTTTTTTAAAAGGCCAGAAGCTTCTTGGAATTTGTTTCTGCTTTGTAGAAAAACTAAAGATCTTTTTAGAAGGAAAGTGGGACTCTGACTTCAAATGTGATCCCAGGGAAGCCTTGATGATCCAGACCAAAGTCTCAGACTGAGTTATCTCTGGTTTGGGAGATAAACATGCTACTTACAGGGAAGGGACAAGGGCTGAGGGAAATGGGAGCAAGGAGTGACTGATAATGAATACAGGTGACCCTGGGGGGGAGAACTGCATTAGCAGCAGTGACTACACTGGAACTACTGAATTGTGAATTTGTGTTGCACACTCTCCCACAGCACCCCTTACTGGATTCTGAACCGAGGGCCTCACACACACTAACGAAAAGCGCTACTGCTGAATGATGTCCCCAACTCTCTTTTCACTTTTTGAGATAGGGTCTCACTTACCTGTCCAGGCTGGTCTTGAACTTTTAGTACCCCTACCTCAGCCTCCTTAGTAAGGAGCATTGTAGGCCTGGACCACCAAGCCTGGTTGAACTACGTACTTTAAAAGGTGAATTTTGTGGCATGTAGATTATACCCCAGTAAAGTTACTTTTAAAAAAAATTTTATTTATTATTTTTATTTTATGTGTATGCGTGTATTGCCTGCATGTAGGTAAGTGCACCCGTGTTGTGCAATGCCCGCAAAGGGCTGTTGGACCCCCTAGGACTAGAGTTACAGACAATTGTTAGCTGCCATGTGGGTGCTGGGATTCGAACCCGGGTCTTTTGCAAGAACAACCAGTGTTCTTAACTGCTGAGCCACCTTTCCAGTTACTTTTTAAATTATTTCGACAGACGTGTAAAGCATAAAATGACCAAACTTTTTGGCTTTCTAAGACATTTTCAGCTCACACCTGTTTTCCTGATCCAGGAACCTGAGGGCAGTGTCAGGAGACTGTTGGGAAGTTCTTCAGGCAAAATCTAGTAACACAGTAGGACATCAGACCCAGGGGGAGATGGGGGTGGAGGATTTGGCTGCAAGAAGTTGAGTAGCTACATAGGACAGGGAAATGAGGAGCAGGGTGTTGAGTGGATGGATACATTGCCTGGGAAATTACCAAAATCAACACAGCAGGGAGTCTGTCCAAGAGTTGGGGCATCCTAGGACCTCGATGCACATGTCAGGTACCAGATGATAGGTTGATGACCTATGTATTTTGTGGTTGATGATTTTCTCATTCTTTTTGTGTTTTAGTGCAAGGTGAGGCTGATGGCTGAATTCTGAATAGACATCCTACACAAAAGCAGGGGGAGAGTCCTGGAAAGCACTATTCATATATAAATTAACTATGATTACCATGACATAAGTTGCAAACAATGCACTTTACAGCTTTGTGTGTGCTTTATAACCCTCTGAAGAATTTCGAAGAACCCAGCTCTGCTGTACTGCTTATTAGACTATTGTTGCTATGCCTCACATTTGCTTGCATGTACACACAGACACAGACACACACACACTGTGATTACCAGATTGAGGCAACATCTACAAACCTTATTTCTCCTCTGCCAGCCAGCTTCTAGTTTACGCTGCCAGTAGGGGACAGTAGAACTGGCCAGGGTGAAGAAGGAAAAGGGGACTGACTTCCTATCCCTTTTCTTCTTCTTCTCCTCAGATCATCTTTTCACTCCAGTTTGCTTCAGGAGCAATATCTGATTCCAGCTCTCCCAATACTCCCAGAACTTTATTAGTTTTTTTTTCTTCTGTTTTTGTCTTTTTGAGACAGGGTCTCCCTATATCCCCAGCTGGCCTGGAACTCGCTAGGTAAACCAGATCTGCCTGCTTCTGCCTCCCAAGTGCTAAGGCTAAAGGTGTGTACCACCACGCCCAGCTCTAGTGGTTTTTTTTTTGTTTTTTTTTTTTTTTTTTTTAAAGATAGCAGCACCTACCAGTTTGGGACCTCATCCTCCTCGAAGGCCTGGATGCTAGCTCTGAAGGGCCCTGGTTCAGGCTTCTCCACATTAATAATTTCAGGATCATTCTGAGTTCTCCTAGCCTTGTGGTCCCTTTCCAACTTTTCAGTTATTCTGTCTTCAAGTTGAATTATTAAAATACCTGACATTGTTTCAGACCCCTGATGTGTCCTGACTACCATCTGTGCTTGTTATTTCAACCTTTAGTTATTCCAAAAAAATAGCCAGGACAGACATCACAGAGGGGGAAGGAGGAAGGTCAGGCACAGGGGATTCCCCCTTGGTTAGGCGTCTCGTCTCTGCAAGTGGTTGACAGATTAAGACTTCTGAATCAACAGGGGCCACTGGTTTTCAGAAAGCCAGAAGAAAATGTTTTCTGGGTGACACAGAAAGCTCTTGGAGAATATGAGAAACCACAGCAGCAATGTCCACCCAGCAGTGACAATGAGAAGGTGGACAGGGGTGAAGGACTGTCCCTAGGTTCCCTGGAATAATGCATTCTGGAAGTTGTGATGAGGAGCAAATTCATTTGCATGGGTTTCCTCTGCCTGTTTTAAATTGCTATAATAATTTGTGTAATGGCAGGATAACACCGTTTTCAGACAACTCAATTTTATTTCTTCAGTGAACACCAAGATCCTACTGTGCACACAAAATACAAAGCCCTCACTGCCGAAAAAAAAAAAAAAAAAAGTGGAAAAACAAAAACAAAAACAGCTGGGTATGGTGGTACATACTTTTTATCCCAGCCCTCAGGAACAGAGAGAGGCAGGTGGATCTCTGTGAGATAGAGACCAACCTGGTCTACATAGTGAGTTCCAAGCCAGTCAGTACTACATAGTGAGACCCTATCTCACCCCACCTCACCCCCAAAAGTGAAAAAAAAATCTATTGTAATAAGAATTAGAATGGAAAATGGTAAGACTGGGTAGTAAGACTATTCTTCCAATTGTTTCCTGTCATTAATGAAGCACACGGTCTTGAAACATTCTGGTCTCTTTGAAGACTGTTATTTAATTCTATTTGTGGTTTAATGTGAATATAATTCCCAACATTTCCTTTCTTCTTTAAAAAATTTATTTATTTATATTTATTTTATTTGTATGAGTGTTTTGCCTGAATATATGTAAGTGCATCACATGCATGCAAGGCCCATGAAGGCAGAAGAGGGCACTGGATCACTTGGAACTGAAGTTACCCTCTGTTGTTAGCCACCATATGGATGCTGGGAACTGAACTTAGGCCTCTGGAAGAACAGTCAGTGCTCTTAACTGCTGAGTCATTTCTCCAGTCCCTGAAAACTTTTTTTTGACAGTGATATACACTTTAATGAAGTATTTAAAGTGAACACCAATGTTCTGGGGGTTGGAGAGATGGCTCAGGGGTAAAGAACACCGACTGTTCTTGCAGAGGACCCAGACTCAATTCCCAGCACCCAGATGGCGGCTAACAACCATCTGTAACTCCAGTTCCAGGGGATCTGATGCCTTCTTCTGTACAACACAGGTACACTTATACACATGCAAGCAATACACTCATACCATAAGAATAATAAAATATAAAATAAATTAAAAATTTTAAATAGAATAAAATGAACATCAATGTTCAGTCATTAAAGTCAGGAACTACACTCTCAAAAGCACTCTTTCACATGCCCACCAGAACTGACCCCACAATTTTATGTAGTTTTCTGCTAACAAACATAGCAGGGTTTGATTTAACTTGTCTTTAATTTTTATATACAAAATCATACAGTATGTATTTTTCTGTTACTGTTCATTATTCTTTTTTTCTTCTTGAAGCCCTAGGAATTGAATCCAGAGTCTTCACCATGCTAGGCAAGTACTTTAACACTGAACTGTATCCCCAATCCTATGTTTTCACATTTCATTTTGAGACAGGGTCTAAGTTGCCCGCTGGGCTTGAGTCACTAGAACTCAGGCAGATCCTTGCCACCAGGCCCAGCTTCATTATCCTCTTTCAGGAACCACTCTGTGGTGATTGATGATGATCTCCGTATTCTCCAGTTTGGATGCCGTGTTACTTTCTTCACAGTTGTGACAAAACACCTGACAGAAATTTAAAGAGAAGTTTATATTGGAGTATGGTTTGGTCCCTCAAGGAAGAGAAGTCATGGTCAAATTCACTGGGGTACGAAAGGGTAGTGGAGGCCCCTCATATCATGGGGTTTTGAGGTTTTGAAAAGCAGAGATTTCAGCAATGATCTATAACCGGAAAAGGCTTGTCTGAGACACCCCTCTACCAAGCAGACCTCACAACCACACAAAGTGCCACCAGCTGGAAACCAGGTGCTCAAATATATGATGTGTGTGTGTGTGGGGGGGTCATTTCAGATTTAAGTCACAACAGATGTTGTGACTTTCTTCAGGTAAGTATGCAAAGGTGAAATTGCTGGGAACTAAGGTATACATTCATATCCCAGAAAGTGTCAAGCCAGTTTCCAAAGTGTTGTGCCAGTTCACACTCTAACAGCCCTGTCCTTATACCCCCTTAACACTTCACACTTGGAGCTGGTGTGCGTGTGTGTGTGTGTCTGCTGTTCGTGTGTTCTAACTTTTGGGAACAGGATCTCACTCTTGCCAAGACTGGACTGGAACTCTTGATCTTCCTGTCTCTTCCTCCGAGTGCTGAGATTACCAGCATGTGCCACCAACACTTGGCCAAACTTTTCACCTTAGGATGCCTGTCTGGTGAGCAGGCTACTCTATGCGGTCTTGATTTCCCCTTTTCTGAATATTAATGAATTAAGCATCTTTCCAGTAAACGCTTACTTGGCGTTCTTTCCCTTCCTCCCTCCCTCCTTTCTCTCCCTTCTTCCTTCCTGGCCTCCTTCCCTCCGTCTGGTTACCCATTCATTAACTGGATCCCTTTCTCCTGGGTGCGTAGGTCTTCGCACGTTCAGCACGTTCAGGCAGGGTCCCCTGTGGCAAGGCTGTCCCCTCCCTGCCCTTCCTTTTCTGACAGTCGGGGCGGCTGGTCCCGACGGTCCCGAGCCCAGGAGCGCAGGGCCCGCGGCCTGGAGCGAGCTGAGCGGTGTTGACCGCGGTCTCCAGGCAGCGGCGGGCGGGGCGGCAGCCGCGCCAGGGCGGCGCGGAAAATCCGGGGCCCGGGCGCGGCGGAGCAGCGCGGGGCAGGTGACGGGCGGTTCCCCGGGCCGGGTGGGAAGGGGCCGCGCGGGGCGGGGTGGGACCGCGGGCAGCCCCGGCGGCAGGGTCGGGGCGGCGCGAGGGGGCGGCAGAGCCTGCGGCCCGAGCGGGAGGACGGAGCCGAGGCCGGCGGATGCCCGAGGCTGGGCGACCCCGTCCCCGGCCACCCGCCCGCCATTTCCTGCACCTTCCAACGCCCAGAGGCGGGTCTGACCCTTAAAGAGGCAGCGGAGAAGCCCTGAGGTCCCCGGGCGGCTGCCCGCCTCTTCCCCGCCGGGCAACTTTTAACCTGCGCTTCGCCCGGGTAGAGCCGGCGGGACTCGTGTCCGCCCGGGGAGACCCTCCCATCACCCGGCAGAAGCCCAGCCGCATCCCGGGAACTGGCGCTTCCCCAGTCCCGAGCTACTAGGGGATGTGGCCGGTTTTCTGGTTTACAGCTGGGTTGGCCGGAAATCTCAGGCGCACAACCATGTTGTTGTTTTTAGGTTTTGTTTTGTTTTGTTTTGTTTTTCATGGCGTGGTGCTAGGGAGCTGGATTCGGAAATATTGCCCACTTACTAATTTATTCAGGCGCTCAGCTTTTATTCCGTGATCCTTTGCGTTTTTAAAATCAGGCCTCCACAAACAACACAGTTTGGGGACATTTCGCTTTGCCCTTTTCATACTCTTCCCAAATTCTGTTAACTAAATTACCATATACGGCCATTACTATGTTATGTTTTTACTTCCAAGAAACCCCAGTTTCTCGTTTAAGAAAAGAAGGATCTGAATTATTTTATGAAAGAACAATTCTGAAGTGAACTGATTTTTTTTTCCTTGCTGGTGCTGGGGATTGAACCCTGGGTTTAATGCAGCGAACTACACCCCCAGCCCTGATTTTCTTTCTTTTTTTTTTTTTTTTCGTTTGCTCTTCAAGATCTCAAATACAGATCTTTTAAACAGCAAAACTAATGTTTATAAAGACTTAGAATTCAAATGTTTTAGTATTTACTGCTTTCTAAAAACATCCCGAAAAGCAAATCAATTGGTATTAAAATAGGGCAGAATGCAATATATATATATATATAAATTTGAAATTTAGTGTTTGAAAATTTATGTGTGTAACTATATCTTGATGATATCCACTCCTCACTCCCCCTCTCTAGCTCTCCCAATATATGCTTTTAAACTGAAAGACTACAAACAAACTAGTCTAAAGTTAGACAAAGATATGTTAGTCTACCAACAGAGGGAACTTTGAGTTAAACAGAAAATCGCTTCATGTTTACTTAAATGTGAATGTTACCTTTTGTCTGTGATGTTTGTTAAGGTGCTTTCCTCTAAGGAGCTGATGCTGTTCCTTGGAAACCCTAGCAACAAGGTCAACATAGTAACAATTCTAGAAAAAGGAATGAGGTTGTATTATTTAACTTAAAAATAGGATTTGCTAAAAGAACAGGAGCAAGCCAATCAAAACAAATTTGACAGTAGCCTCTAATGGTAAAGGTTTCTGTTATTTGACTTAGACATA